>NC_068446.1:30498650-30703650 GCF_023373465.1 Oncorhynchus keta | reverse complement strand
CAGAGGGAGAGCGTCAGGGTTGTGCATGTTTAGATGCGATTTTACTGGGAGCTCACTAGTTTGTTGGGTCATCTTAAAGGCAGAAAATGAACAGCAGGCAGCATAGCAAGAGAAATGAGAGATGGAGATGAGGAGGAAGCTGGCACGATGTGTTTGTGTGCCTGTGTACGTGTTTGTTGTCTCTGTGTGTGCCTCCGTTAGCAACTGTCAGTGTGTCTACAGTATGCATATGTGTGTGAAAATGTGCTTCTAGCACCAGTGTGGTTACCCTGATAAGAGCCTTCAGTGCTTGGGCGATGGCAGCATCCTAAGCCCATGGATTTCTATCAGAGCCAAGCCAACAGGAGCCTGGAGGTGGGGCTGAGACAGGATGAGGGTACAAGGGCCAAGGACTCTACCATCACATCCAAGGAGAACATTCCCCTATCTCTGCCATGTAGAAAGAGAATGATGATCATAGTCCAGAATATCTAGAGAAAGAAGACCAGATCAACACTAGGGTAGTTATGATGGTCTCTGTGCTATTGGATGGGTATTAGGGTTCTTCCCTGTAGCACTTTACTATATATAGGCAGCCATGGTGTGTGTAAGGTTTAGCCTGCCTATCTCATGCATGCACTCCGCAATGACAGTTCTCTCTCACTGGCTTGCATCATCATCTGCAATGCTCCAGTACAGACTGCACCACTACACTAGCCTCTCTCTGATCACGCCCCTTTTGGATCTGACGCCACCCTGGCTAGTGTTTACATGTAATCAACCCGTTTCAGTACATCTACAGAACGGCTTCCAAATGGGCTCTTCAACCACTAATGCCTAATAGCAGAAGCAGCTGAAGTGTTTGGGTTCATTCTCCCTCCCTGTAAAATGCAGTCAGCTTGCTACTGGTGTAACCCTCATTATGGCCAAACAGGCCTATTCATTTTCGGCACTCATCAAGTTTTCCTGAAGGTGAATGTCAGACATTAAACCCCAAGTCTCCCACAAGGCTTCACTGTCTTTAGCTAGGCTTTTTCTGGGTTTTTGAAGTAAGTGCATGAACCGAACAAAACTTGGCTGTGCTAGAGGATACTCGTGGACGTCAGGGTAGCTAGTGCCTTATAGTGGTTGTATAGTGGACTAGGTGGTTGTGTGTGGATTTGGTGACAGAGACACTGTCCAATCATGACTGGAAGTAGATAGGATTGAGCTAATGCTTAAATCCAGTCATGCTGAGCCTCCAGTCTCTGGGACATCCAAGAGAGATAAAGAGAAACAGAGAGAGGAGGGAGAGAGAGAGGGGACGAGACCAGAGAAGAAGAAAATTAAACAAAGAGGAGAGAGCACTGGAGGGCAGAGAGAGAAGGAGGGAAAAGAGAAGGAACGATTTGGTATTCGTGATTCGTACTCCCCTCCCTGACTTCAGAGCCACACTTGGTTATCAGGGAAAGGGCATCACTCCCAGACATCTTTGGTACTGCTGCTTTATAACACCAAACAGCTATTGACATGGAGCGTTACAGTAATGTGTGGAGCTGTGTGAGTCTCATTGTAAATATGTGTCAACAAATGCTGGAGCAGCAACCCCGCTCTCTCTTCCCTTCATCCATCCATCCATCCCTCCCTCCCTCCCATTTGCCCACCTATCTAATGCATCTTATCTGCCCAGCCACACTGGTGGTTAAGCCTTTGGTGGTCTCTCTGTGTTCTGATGTGTTTTATGCTCATGTGCTTTTTGAGGAATTGTTGTTAGGCAATAAGATCAGGATGAGAACAAACAGGGTGACTTCAGCGTGGCGCCCACCATGCCAATCCCAGCATGCCTTCCTTTGTGCAGCGAGTGGTAGCTAGTGGCAACAGGAAGGGAGGCGAATAAGGAAGTGTCAGATCAACTGGACATATCCTACATGATGGACTTAATGGATGTAGAAACCAAAACATTCATGCTTCAAAATGTCATGTTTTTCAACTCTAAAATTCTAAGCCGTTGGGGTGTGGGGGGTTGTAACATATGGAATTGTTTTAAGATGGTCATACCATGGATCATTTAGCTATTCCATTTAGAATTGTATGACCCCTTTAGGTATCAAAAAATATATATATAAAAATGTTTTTTGATAAGATATTGAATTTGGCCTTCACTACTTTAGCCCATAGAAATGCATTGAAAAACACATCCATAAATGGCAACAACAACAACAAGCCAGTAAAACAAATGCATCATAAGGAATAAGGTTTTGAAGTGTCTGTCCTATATCTAGGAGATTTAAGAAAGCTCACAAAATATGTTTGTTTTTTTACACATATTTAACACCTTATTTTTGTTGGCACAAAACTACCTCCGTACTTTCATTAGTTTGTACGGGTTACCTTCAGACGAGTCCCCTGACACTTGTTGGGCGAAACGGGGACCACCATCGTGTTCGTGTTCGTCTCTCCTTTCCAAAATAGGGACATATTAGTCTGTAGCTTAAACAGTTCGGACAATACAGACCGAAGTTGGCACATCAGTGTTACCAACGTCAGACATTTGTGTGGGTTGTAGAGCAAAACGGAGAACACCATTGTGTCTGTGAGAGTCTTCCCTATCCATATTAGTTTGTAGGCCAAACCGTTCAGATGCTACAGAAGCTTTCGTGAGAAGACCACAGTAGCTCGTACACCTTCCACTGGGGATGTGGCTGGCTGAGATAGCCAGATGTGTTGGATTGAGACATAGCCAGATGTGTTGGATTGAGACATAGCCAGATGTGTTGGATTGAGACATAGCCAGATGTGTTGGATTGAGACATAGCCAGATGTGTTGGATTGAGACACAGCCAGATGTGTTGGATTGAGACACAGCCAGATGCGTTGGATTGAGACACAGCCAGATGCGTTGGATTGAGACACAGCCAGATGCGTAGGATTGAGACACAGCCAGATGCGTTGGATTGAGACATAGCCAGATGTGTTGGATTGAGACACAGCCAGATGCGTTGGAATGAGATACAGCCAGATGCGTTGGATTGAGACACAGCCAGATGCGTTGGATTGAGACATAGCCAGATGTGTTGGATTGAGACACAGCCAGATGCGTTGGATTGAGACATAGCCAGATGTGTTGGATTGAGACACAGCCAGATGCGTTGGATTGAGACATAGCCAGATGCGTTGGATTGAGACACAGCCAGATGTGTTGGATTGAGACACAGCCAGATGTGTTGGATTGAGACACAGCCAGATGTGTTGGATTGAGACACAGCCAGATGTGTTGGATTGAGACACAGCCAGATGTGTTGGATTGAGACACAGCCAGATGTGTTGGATTGAGACACAGCCAGATGCGTTGGATTGAGACACAGCCAGATGCGTTGGATTGAGACACAGCCAGATGCGTTGGAATGAGATACAGCCAGATGTGTTGCATTGAGACACAGCCAGATGTGTTGGATTGAGACACAGCCAGATGTGTTGGATTGAGATACAGCCAGATGCGTTATATTGAGACACAGCCAGATGCGTTGGATTGAGACACAGCCAGATGTGTTGGATTAAGACACAGCCAGATGTGTTGGATTGAGACACAGCCAGATGTGTTGGATTAAGACACAGCCAGATGTGTTGGAATGAGACACAGCCAGATGCATTGGATTGAGACACAGCCAGATGCTTTGGATTGAGACACAGCCAGATGCTTTGGATTGAGACACAGCCAGATGCTTTGGATTGAGACACAGCCAGATGTGTTGGATTGAGACACAGCCAGATGTGTTGGATTGAGACACAGCCAGATGCGTTGGATTGAGACACAGCCAGATGCTTTGGATTGAGACACAGCCAGATGTGTTGGATTGAGACACAGCCAGATGTGTTGGATTGAGACACAGCCAGATGCGTTGGATTGAGACACAGCCAGATGCGTTGGATTGAGACATAGCCAGATGCGTTGGATTGAGACACAGCCAGATGCGTTGGATTAAGACACAGCCAGATGTGTTGGATTGAGACACAGCCAGATGTGTTGGATTGAGACACAGCCAGATGTGTTGGATTGAGACACAGCCAGATGTGTTGGATTGAGACACAGCCAGATGCGTTGGATTGAGACATAGCCAGATGCGTTGAAATGAGACACAGCCAGATGCGTTGGATTGAGACACAGCCAGATGCGTTGGATTGAGACACAGCCAGATGTGTTGGATTGAGACACAGCCAGATGTGTTGGATTGAGACACAGCCAGATGCGTTGGATTGAGACATAGCCAGATGTGTTGGATTGAGACACAGCCAGATGCGTTGGTTGAGACACAGCCAGATGCGTTGGAATGAGACACAGCCAGATGCGTTGGAATGAGACACAGCCAGATGCGTTGGAATGAGACACAGCCAGATGTGTTGGATTGAGACACAGCCAGATGCGTTGGATTGAGACACAGCCAGATGCGTTGGATTGAGACACAGCCAGATGCTTTGGATTGAGACACAGCCAGATGTGTTGGATTGAGACACAGCCAGATGTGTTGGATTGAGACACAGCCAGATGCGTTGGATTGAGACACAGCCAGATGTGTCGATTGAGACACAGCCAGATGTGTTGGATTGAGACACAGCCAGATGTGTTGGATTGAGACACAGCCTTTGCTGAAAAACTGATATCTCTCGTTTAAACTGACGAATTTTGATGTGGATTTTTTTAACATGTTACTTAAATTGTCTCAGTGCGTCAATAGACTCTTAAGGATTAATAGGATGTTGGCATGTTCAAGCTTTTTGATATCTGCTTTGGACGTTGCGTTCTGGTCGATTTCCACTGAGGAAATAATATGTCGGTATACAGTACACAGTACACATGCACGGGAAAACCTGTACACATGCACGGGAAAACCTGTACACATGCACGGGAAAACCTGTACACATGCACGGGAAAACCTGTACACATGCACGGGAAAACCTGTACACATGCACGGGAAAACCTGTACACATGCACGGGAAAACCTGTACACATGCACACATGCATAACAACGCACACATCCATGCAGTCATGTGTTTCTTTCGCCCTCCTTGTGTGAGTAGGGGATGTTCCCACTGCTGCCACTGCAAATGCAGGATTGTGACAGATTATGGGGCGCTGCTTTGGCCAATAGGTAGCCGGAAATGTTTCCTGGTTGCTGACCCATAATTCCAGGCGTACCTATGCCGCGTTGACATTTCTTTAATGGTTTACAGACCTCCAGCAGCACTATGATAGCCTATTACCAATTCACCAGCGATTGCACTTTTTTTGCCCCCCTCCCGCCCCCAATCCGTCAGCACTCCTAAGGGGGATGACAACAGCAGTGCAGAGTGAGGCGGAGGAAAGGAGGGAGAAGAGGAGGCAAAAGAGGGGAAGGAAGAGAAAGAGGCAGCCAAGCATGTTGTCTTGCCAGGAAAGGGATCTAAATAAGTGTCAGTTTGAGACAGAGAGAGAGGAGGGCCTGGGAGAGAGACAGAGAGGGAGAGGAGGGAAGGGGGAGAGACAGAGATGAGGGTAGGGGAGAGAGACAGAGAGGAAGAGGAGGGAAAGGGAGAGAGACAGAAGGACACATAGAGAGATGAGGGAAGGGGAGAGAGACAGAAGACAGAGAGAGGAGGGAAGGGGGAGGGACAGAGAGGGAGAGGAGGGAAGGGGGGAGAGACAGGAGACAGAGAGAGAGGAGGGAAGGGGAGCGAGACAGGAGACAGATAGGGAGAGGAGAGAAGGGGGAGAGACAGGAGACAGAGAGAGAGAGGAGGGAAGGGGGAGAGACAGGAGACAGAGAGAGAGAGGAGGGAAGGGGAGAGACAGGAGACAGAGAGAGAGAGGAGGGAAGGGGAGAGAGACAGGAGACAGAGAGAGAGTGGAGGGAAGGGGAGAGACAGGAGAGAGAGAGAGAGGCGGGAAGGGGGAGAGACAGGAGACAGAGAGAGAGGAGGGAAGGGGGAGAGACAGGAGACAGAGAGAGAGAGGAGGGAAGGGGGAGAGACAGGAGACAGAGAGGGAGGAGGGAAGGGGAGAGAGACAGGAGACAGAGAGAGAGAGGAGGGAAGGGGAGAGAGACAGGAGACAGAGAGGGTGGAGAGAAGGGGGAGAGACAGGAGACAGAGAGAGGAGGGAAAGAGGGAGGGAAAGAAGGGGGAGAGACAGGAGACAGAGAGAGAAAGCAGGGAAGGGGAGAGAGACAGGAGACAAAGAGGGAGGAGAGAAGGAGGAGAGACAGGAGACAGAGAGAGAGAGGAGGGAAGGGGGGAGAGACAGGAGACAGAGAGAGAGAGGAGGGAGGGGAGAAATACATGAGACAGAGAGAGAGGACGGGGGGAGAGACAGGAGACAGAGAGGGAGGAGAGAAGGGGAGAGAGAAAGGAGACCGAGAGGAGGGGAGGGGGAGAGACAGGAGACAGAGAGAGAGGGGAGAGAGACAGGAGACAGAGAGGGAGGAGAGAAGGAGGAGAGACAGGAGACACAGAGAGAGACGAGGGAAGGGGGAGAGACAGGAGACAGAGAGTGAGGGAGCGAAAGAAAGAAAATGAGACAGAGGAAGAGAGATAGAGAAACCTGATCCTCAGAACTGCACACAGCCAGACCCATCCGTCCATCTGCCCATAGAAGCGTTCCCAGAATCATAATGATCCCGCCATCCCTCTATCTCCCCCCTATCGCTCTGACCACTCTGTGTTCTCCCTCATGCATCAGCAGGCTGAGTTGCCATGCTCTGACTCTCTCCACTACACTTCTACCACACCAACATTCCCCTCTCTGTGTGGCTCTCACCCACCACTCACCACTGTCCTCAGATCAGTCACTGGCCTGGAGGTAGTCATCTACCACAGCAGTCATTAGTCAAGCACATCTGCCATAGCAGCACGAAAGAACTCCACTGATCTGTCTAACTGTTGCTCTGACCACTTATTCATGATGGCAGAGCATGAAGCGTTTGTGTCCTGGAGTGACTTGGTGGCCAGTGGGCACTCGGGAGAGTATGTGTGTGTGATGGGGGCGAGGGGAGGGGGGTCTGTGTGTGTGTGTGTGTGTGTGTGTGTGTGTGTGTGTGTGTGTGTGTGTGTGTGTGTGTGTGTGTGTGTGTGTGTGTGTGTGTGTGTGTGTGTGTGTGTGTGTTTGCTCATGTCTGTGCACTATGTATGTGTGCTGTGTGTGTCCAAAGGGATAGTGAGAGGGAGCCAGGGCTCAGAGGAGCAACACAGGGCCAGCCTGCTCTGTCCATCTGCTCTGAGATCCATTCCCAGCATATCAATACCCCACGTCACACTCCACACTGTCACCTGCTGTCTCCTCTGTCCGCCAGCACCATCAGTCTCCCTCCACTCCAAACCCACTAGCTCCTAAAGCCTGCTTATGTTTCATTTTGACACTTGGAGAAAATCCCTGCTTGTTTATAAGCGGTTTATCTCATCAGAAAACAAGGAGGATGGGTCTGTCTTCAGGCTCTTGGCTCGGTTTTCCTCACTTTTCCTCTCCTCTCCTCATTTCTACTTTTCCGTCCTATCCTTTCTACTCCTCTCCTCTCAACCTTCAGCAGAAAAAAAAGAGACAAAGTCTGTCCAAAACAGTCACTGTCAAGTTTCAACCTTGAACTGGCAGGGACCTGCAGCCGAGACATCAGCACATCAGACGACCTCTCGGCAAGTCCCCAACCTGCAGAAAACAACTCTGACTACGTGAGAACAAGACGCACTGGAGCAGAAAACACATTGGAAGTGTCTCTCCCATTTCTAAATTTGTTTTGCCTCTGAAGGCTTTAGGGCGGTTGGCTTTTTTTGGCGAGGGGTGTGTGTGAGTTGTTTGTGCACAGAGGGTGTTTTGATGGGATGGGGAGGAGGGGTAGGTATGTGGGTGTGCGGGAGGATCACGCTGGGGGCCTGTGCTCTCGCTGCAGAGAGAGTGACTCGCGGCAGGGGGCAAAACGGGGGTTTGTTTTGGGATGAGAGGAGAGCCACTCAGATACCCCCAGTTCCTCTTCTGTTGCCCCCTCTCTCCCTGAGCGCACCGACGCACACAGACACAGCTAATGGGTACGTGTGTGTTCTTGCAAGCATTTGTGTGTGTACAGTATGTATGTGTGTGTGTGTGTGTGTGTGTGTGTGTGTGTGTGTGTGTGTGTGTGTGTGTGTGTGTGTGTGTGTGTGTGTGTGTGTGTGTGTGTGTGTGTGTGTGTGTGTGTGTGTGTGTGTGTGTGTGTGTGTGTGTGTGTGTGTGTGTGTGTGTGTGTGTGTGTTAGGGATGTGCATCTTTCACTTTCAAGACGATTCAATCCGTGTCTACAGTAGATACATGGGCTACGTTTTATGTGATTGGATCACTATTATTTGTTGCATAAGCACATTTATTTTCCATTTTAAATTCAAAGGTACTGCAGCGCTGCTGATGGAGCTCAGCTTTCTGAGCTAACGTGTATGTGTGTGTGTGTGTGTGTGTGTGTGTGTGTGTGTGTGTGTGTGTGTGTGTGTGTGTGTGTGTGTGTGTGTGTGTGTGTGTGTGTGTGTGTGTGTGTGTGTGTGTGTGTGTGTGTGTGTGTGTGTGTGTGTGTGTTGTCGTGGAATTATCAGAATTTGTTGGTAACATTTGTAAGATGTTTAATATTCATCTAATGTGTGTAAGTTACTTCTAATAAGAATGTATTTTGTTGTACTATAGTGGTGGCCATTGGCAGTTATCCGTTCTATGTCAGGACTAAGTTGCATGGGCCGCTGAGAGGGGAGAGGTCAAAGTGTCATCATGTGTAAACATATCTTTTACTCCCTACCTTTCCGAGTGGGGAAAGGAGAGTTTGCAGTGTGTGGAATCATTCTATGCTCCCTCTTTGTTGACCTGTAGGGTCACTCTCCTCTCCGTGAGTTTGTCCAGGAGTTTGTGTTTAGAGTGGGTTGTATATAAATGACAATTTGATATATGCCTGTTGATATGGAGGATTTGGTTTATGAAAGGAGACAAAGCTGAACGATGAGTTATGTCTATGCTGTCTGGCTATGTGTGTCTTTGCTATTAAAGGAACTCAGTTGCATTGTAAGGGGGCTCTCGGAGGATTCACTGGGAGACACTGAATTTATCTGAGAGTCACAGGATTGTGATAAGAGTATGAGCTCTGTAATTAAAGATGGACTTTTATAACTAACTCTGACGTGTGTGTGGTTTGCTCCCATGATTTGGTAAATAGAGGAAATTTCTACGACAGTGTAAATGATGTATATCTATGGTGTAAGCACCTGAGTTGAGCCATGATGGGGACTGGGTACCTGCCACCCCACTATCAGATTAGAGATAGAAATGTACAGTAGGCTACTTTTTGTCCACCCACTTTTGATCTGAAATCACCATCACCCACTATTTAATTAGTCATTTTTGCAGTTTAAAAGTTTTTGAGCTAGTAATGTATGAATATGTATCTTTAAAAAATGTCTATGACATAGCCAATAAATATATACTGTAGCACAACCTTGGATTCCACCCTGTTTCAAAACTGAATGGACGTTTTGAGTATTTATAGTTATTTTTCCTACCGCTTCGACCATCCAGTTGCTGTCCTCATTACGGAATTATGAACTATACCCTGTCTATCAATAACTGTGTCATGACGTTGGCCTGGGGGTAGGTTTATGACAGTCATAAATACCTATTCCCCCTTTTTCCTCTCTCTACCCTACTGATGTGAAATTTGAAAACCCCTTGGTTATCATTGAGATTCTGGGAACATCAGAAGGTGGGGGGAAATTAACTATATTCTTGTAATCCGACCAATTGAACATATGCAATGGTACTTAATGAATATGATGTCAGTCCGGTTGTCATCTGAGACATTCTCCTCAATGATAGGATGACATAAACTCTACAGTGGAAAGTCTACACATCAGAGTTATCGGATTCACATGGAATTGTTGTTCAATTTAAATGTTTGAATATAAAATTATTGGTGAAGAGATGAAATGTAATTTTAGCTTCCAAATGAGAGATTTGGGTTTTCATAAGGTTAGGTCTCTGCTCAATCAGTGGCCCGCCCCCGTGAAGAGTCATGGGTTATAAAACTTTTCAGGCACACCCTTCTCGCTCCACTATATAAAGCCTTGATGAAAATGTAACCTCCTGTTCCAAGTACGTGAGGTCTGCAGCCTCTGCGTTAAAAGGACTAACATGTCAACTACAGAACTAAGCCAACCTCAGCGTGAGCTTTGGTTGCGAATGGTATGAACATTGAACTCTTATTCACTACAGAAGTGATACCTCCTAGCCGTTGAGTTAGCCACAGCAGCTGCAAACGCGGGCTAGGAGAGGACAGACAGAGTATCCCGTCTACCACACAACGGCATTACTACAACGTATCCAATTGACCACCAGAGACATTCTTCAAAGGACAAAGGACTCGGTTTGGCAACACGGCCTTCCGTCTACCACCAACCTACCGAAGTGCAGCTCAGAGTAAATATTTATTGCATTTTCCTTTTCCAAATGGGAGGTAATTTACAATGCATAAGATACTGTATTTACAATAGCACAGCTTCTCCCTTTGTCCCTCAGTCTTCCCGCTCTTTCACTCAAACCCAGACCCTTTTCTTTTGTGTAACCAGCTGTCATATCTGTTCCGTCCGCTTGGGACGTTTTCCTTTATGACGTAATTTGTAATCAAGGTATGATTCATTCTTTGTATATGTAATTCTGTGTGATTAGTTAGGTATTTAGTAAATAAATAATTAAACCCAATTTTGTATTGCTGATTCAACTTGTTAGTCAGGGTTCGTGAAGATAACCAAGAATTTACAACTTTCAGATGAGACTGAATTAAGGTGACAATTAATATTGACTGCTATTGATATAAAATACTACTAGGTCTTTAAGAGTTTATTCGGAAGATAACAGCTCTATAAATATTATTTTGTGGTGCCCCGACTCTCTAGTTAATTACATTTACATGATTCGCTCAATCAGGTAATATTAATTACGGAGAAAGCATTTTATAGAATAGCATGTCGTATCACTTAATCCGGCATAGCCAAAGACACGACAACTGACTATATACATAAATTGTTTAAAGCAAAACTATCAAAACTATTGCTGATGGTGGACCTGAACAATCAAAATACATTTTATTGTAAGCCCCAGTCAGCAGGTAGGCTATAGCCAGATGAGAGTTGTGTCTCCAGTAGCTTACACAATCATTTTCAACTGCGCATTTTGATAACAATAACATAGCAAATTACATTGGTTGTCACTCAACTAATAAAGCCTAATATTGCGCAAGCCATTTTACAAGCATTTGAATCCTCTGATATTGCCTGTGGTTGTTCAGCATGCAAAAATTACTTGTAGATCAATGGCTGTTAACACAGTATACGTGCTTAGTTCGATACTGAAGGAGAGGACGTATCTGTTGTCATAAAAGTATTTTCGCAACGCAGAAAGAAAGTAATATATTTTCTGTCCAATTCATGCTACATTTTGAACAATTTGGGGTCCCATAAACTGATGCTCTCCTATCTTAAAGCACGACGGCCCCTTAAAACCAACTAACCCCTTTGAAAACGACCTATGTGGCAACGATATGAGTCAGAAACATTCTGGTCTAAAATGGACTTTTACAACAAGTAAAATGAAGGTTGGGTTTGTGTTACAATGATGTCAACAATTAATGCCTCCATTTGCCAAGCTCCACATGCAAATCGCTCCTCCACCCACTTCACTTCCCTTCATTGAATGGGGCTCTGTTGTTTCATCGCCCCCAATGCGTTCAAAAGATCACGGTCGTTTGAGACTAAATGGATTGATGATGCATGCTTCCAGCAGGATGCACAGAAAGCTATGGTTTGCATGCCCTGCTGAAGGACCCTACTGTGTGGAATTTGTTGGTTCTGAATGTTGGTGATTATACCGGTTGCTAGACCATAGACTGCTGTTTATGTATCTAGTAATGTATAATTTGATAATCATTAACACTATCATCACTAGCATAGCTGACATTAAATAGCTACCTAACTAGCTAGCTAGTTACCTATCTAGCTAGCTGGCTAACGTTAGCCTACGTCAATACAACTCAGATTTGGCTTGGAAAAATTAGAACATTACAAAAGAAGGCAAATAATTTTGTCATGATTGTAATGTTGCCAGATTGATTTTAGAAGCATTATAACTTTAGCCAGCTAACTAGGAGGACCACCCTATTTTAGCTAGCGAATATTATCATTGCTAGCTATTTTTGAAGAACTTTACTAGTAACAGTAACGGCAACATTGTCATCTCTCTACATTTGACAACATCATAATAAGTTGTTTCCTACTAACTTTTTGCCTTCTTCAGCAATGTCATCGTATTTCCATGCCACTATAAGTTAGTGTAATTTAGAAGAAACCAACACATTAGACAAAAACATCACATTAGCCTCTGAGGTGCAACCCATGTCTAGGGCACAAATAAATATTGGATGCAGCTGGTGGTACTAGCTAACTCATGTCTGACTACAACAGCATACTATCTAGCAGCAACAAGACCAAACAAAACAGCAGCTATTCTTCCTGGGGTCTACACAAAAACACGACAAGTAACACAACACTGATACACTGACAAACAGTAACACACATTTTAAATACAACAATATGCAAACAATACAACTAAAGAATAATGTGTGTGTAGATTGTGTGTGTGCCATTTCACAGTCCCTATTGTGTCACGAAATATTGTTTAATCTGTTTTTTTTAAGGTCATTTTACTGTTTGCTTGAGTAACTGGAGATGGAAGAGAGTTCCATGCTCTGTATAATACTGTGTTGCTGTGAATTAGTTTTGAACTGTGAAGAGACCCCTGGTATTGTGAGGTATGTATGGGAGTCTGAGCTGTATGTTATTTAATTATGCAGATAATCTGAAATTTTCATCACAGTAATATTTCTCGTAAAATTTAGAACACTAAACCAACACTAAACCAGGGAAGACTGGCATGCATGTTGATGATGTTGGTCTGTATGTGCAGTTAAGGGCAAGGCGTGCTTCTCTGTTTTGAGCCAGCTGCAGATTTGCTAGGTCTTTCTTTGCTGCACTTGACCATATTACCGGACAGTAATCAAGATGGGACAAGACCTAAGCATAAACATTAGTACAGTTGATTTTTGTGTCAAAAATGCAGAATCACTTTTTATAACATAAATACCCCTCTCCATCATCACAATAACTTTGTTAATATGACTATCCAATGTTATACTTAGGAGTTTAGCTTCCTCAACTTGCTCAATGGTCACGCCCTTTATGTAAAACTCCAGTTGAGGTTTAGATCTTAG
Source organism: Oncorhynchus keta (assembly GCF_023373465.1). Taxonomy (NCBI): domain Eukaryota; kingdom Metazoa; phylum Chordata; class Actinopteri; order Salmoniformes; family Salmonidae; genus Oncorhynchus; species Oncorhynchus keta. The sequence continues at coordinate 30,690,400 of NC_068446.1, read as the reverse complement.
AGAAAGTTTTGAACCAAATACAATGCTTTTCAGTTTATTATTTATCAACTATTCTGATACTGACTGTAACTCCTTATTTAGAATTTCAGTGCGCTCACTGGCTTTGGGTGCTGACATGTAGAGTGTGGAATCATCTGCATAAATAGTCATTCTAGCTTTGTGTAAGACCAGTGGCAAATCATTTGTAAAAATAGAGAAGAGTAACGGCCCATGGTAACTGCCCTGAGGGACACCACACGGTACATATCTAATCTTAGAGAAGCTTCCATTGAAGAACACTCTATTGTATGAACTCTTGAACCATGTGATGGCAGGTGATGTAAATCCATAGCAAGTGTGTTTTTTCAATAACAATATATGATCAATAACATCAAAGGCTGCACTGAAATCTAACAATACAGCTCCAACTATCATCTTATTACTAATTTATTTTAACCAATCATCAGTGATCTGAGTCAGTGCAGTAGAAGTTGAGTGCTCTTCTCTTTATGCATGCTGAAAGTCAGTAGTTAACTTGTTCTCTGAAAAATATCATTGTATTTGGTCAAACACACTTCTATCCATCAGTTTACTATGAAAAGGCAGCAAACTGATTGGGCGGCTGTTAGAGACAACAAAGGGTACTTTACAATTTTTAGATAGTGGAATTACTTTAGCTTCCTTCCATGCCTGTGGACACATACACTCATTTAGGCTTTGGTTAAATATATAGCAAATAGCGGTGGCAATACAGTCTGCTACCATACTCAATAGTTTGTCATCAAGGTTGCCTATACCTGGTGGCTTATCATTGTTGATGGATAACAATGAACGATTGAGATGAATTGGCTTTTCTGCTCATGATATCATTTAAGGTACTCCAAAGTCTTTTTCCATTGTGTTCTATGTCATTTATCTTGGTTTGGTAATACAAGTTTAGTCACAAAATGTCTCAACTGACAGTATGTCAACCAATCAGCTGAGCAACCTGACTTGTTTGCCACATCTTTTGCATCATTTCTTTGAACCATAACATTTTTCAATTCATCTTCAAGCCAGAGGGCTCTAACAGTTCTCACAGTTAATTTCATAACAGGTGAATGCTTATCAACAATTGGCATGAATCATTTTACAAATACTTCCAGTGCTGCATCTGGATTCACTTCCTCATACACATCAGACCAACTTACATCTTCAACAAAAGAGAACACATTTTTATGATCTCTTATAAATTACTTTAGGCCCAAACTTTGGTACTTTGGCTTCCCTTGTTATTGCCACAACGTTATGGTCACTACAGCCAATGGGAACTGATATTGCCTTGGAGCAAAGCTCTACAGCATTATTAAAGATATGATCAATACAAGTTGATGTCACAGATCCAAAACGATTTGGGAATGCACTCTAGTTGGTTGAGTGATAACCTGGGTCATGTTACATTAATTAATTACAGTTAAGCTGAGTGTACACTACACAATATTAGCTCCGATTTAGCTGGGTGTACACTATACAATATTAGCTCTGATTTAGCTGGGTGTACACTACACAATATTAGCTCTGATTTAGCTGGGTGTACACTACACAATATTAGCTCCGATTTAGCTGGGTGTACACTATACAATATTAGCTCTGATTTAGCTGGGTGTACACTACACAATATTAGCTCTGATTTAGCTGGGTGTACACTACACAATATTATTATTATATATATATATTTTATATACAATATTAGCTCCGATTTAGCTGGGTGTACACTATACAATATTAGCTCTGATTTAGCTGGGTGTACATTACACAATATTAGCTCTGATTTAGCTGGGTGTACACTACACAATATTAGCTCCGATTTAGCTGTTCCATTGCTACTCGGAGAGCACGGCTGTCAACGACGCTCGTTAAATGTGAGCGGGTCAGCGACGCAATCTTAGGGCTACCAACCTCGTCTTTGAGTAGTCCCAGACGTCCTGATATTTTCAAACATGTTTGATTTTATCGGCACAAAATCTGCAATGCCCGTGTAGTGTGCAACGACAAGTTTTGAGAACGGTTATGAGCAATAGCCAATGAGCGCTTACGAGAGATCAGTCCCGTGTGGCTCAGTTGGTAGAGCATGGCTCTTGCAACGGCAGGGGTAGAGCATGGCGCTTGCAACGGCAGAGTTGTGGGTTTGATTCCCATGAAACATGTATCAACTCACTACTGTAAATTGCTCTGGATAAGCACATCTGCTAAATGACAAAAATGTAAAGAAGAGGCCTGTGAGGTGATGACGTTGTTTTGCATCACCCATAATGTGTAGACTCTTGATAAGGGCCAATTACTGGTATGTGTTTGTTCTTCCCTTCAATCAAATTGTTCCAACTCTGAAGTTCACAAGCAATGTTATTCAATTCAAAATGTTGGCTAGATATTTCAACTCTGTATGGCAAGTGTGAATGTCTGACTGAAAACATTTGAGGCTGCTTTGAGCCGCAGGACTTTAAATCGAATCACATTATTTGTCACGTTCTGTCCATCGTTCGTATGTGTTTTCCTTGTTTTAGTGTTGGTCAGGACGAGCTGGGTGGGCATTCTATGTTGTGTGTCTGGTTTGTCAATTTCTATGTTTGGCCTGATATGGTTCTCAATCAGAGGCAGGTGTTAGTCATTGTCTCTGATTGGGAACCATATTTAGGTAGCCTGTTTTGTGTTGGGTTTTGTGGGTGATTGTTCCTGTCTCTGTGTTTGCACCAGATAGGACTGTTTAGGTTTTCACTTTTCTTGTTTTGTATAGTCTGTTCATGTATAGACGTCTTTATTAAAAACATGAATAACCACCACGCTGCATTTTGGTCCGCCTCTCTTTCACCAGAAGAAAACCCTTACATTATTGTTCTTGCGAGACAGCGTTGTATCGACAATCCTCAAGACCAAGTGAAGAATCTTGTAGTGTGGGACCCCATGTCTCTACCACATGATTTAGTGTGTGAACCACTACGTTGGCAAGACCAACAAATTGCAGGAAAGATGGTTGTTTAATGTGTGATGTTTAGCAATGTTAGGATTTTGAACGTCATGTAGTGTACACCTGGCTTTAGAAGCTTCCTCTTGAGAGGATACATAGTAACTAACCCGTCATTGTTCAGGCCTCCCAGAAAATAGATATCTTCATTAACAACACACATTATCAAGCATTGCACACATATTATACAGATAATTAATGTTAGCACTTTGTGGCCTATAGCAGCACCCCAAAAGAAGAGGCTTTAGTTCTCATTTACAACTGCGACCTGGCCAGGATTAAGCAAAGCAGTGCGACAAAAACAACAACACAGAGTTACACATTGAATTAACAAACGTACAGTCAAAAAAAAATCAATATACAGTGTGTGCAAATGAGGTAAGATGAGGAAGGCAAGGCAATAAATAGGCCGTAGTGGCGAAGTAACTACAATTTAGCAATTAAACACTGGAGTGATAGATGTGCAGAAGATGGATGTGCAAGTAGAGATACTGGGTTGCAAAGGAGCAAAAAAATAAATAACAATATGGGGATGAGGTAGTTGGATGGGCTATTTACAGATGGGCTATGTACAGATGCAATGATCTAGGAGCTACTTTGACAGCTGATGTTTAAAATTAGTGAGGGAGATATGAGTCTCCAGCTTCAGTGATTTTTGCAATTTGTCCAGCCATTGGCAGCAGAGAACTGGAAGGAAAGGCGGCCAAAGTAGGAATAGGCTTTGGGGGTGACCAGTGAAATATACCTGCTGGAGAGCGTGCTGCTATGGTGACCAGTAAGGTGAGATAAGGTGGAGCTTTACCTAGCAGAGACTTATAGATGACCTGGAGCAAGTGGGTTTGGTGACGAATGTGAAGTGAGGGCCAGCCAACGAGAGCATACAGGTCGCAGTGGTGGGGCTTTGGTGACAAAACGGATGGCACTGTGATAGACTGCTTTCAATTTGCTGAGTAGAGTGTTGGAGGCTATTTTTGAATGGGGCATGCTTATTTAATATGGTGAGGAAAGCACTTTTAAAGAATAACCATGCATTCTCTACTGACGGAATGAGATCAATATCCTTCCAGGATACCCAGGCCAGGTGGATTAGAAAGGCCTGCTCGCTGAAGTGTTTTAGGGAGTGTTTGAAGGTGATGAGGGGTGGTCGTTTGACCGCAGACCCATTACAGACGCAGGCAATGAGGCAGTGATCGCTGAGATCCTGGTTGAAGACAGCAGAGGTGTATTTAGGGGGCAGGTTGGTCAGAATGATATCTATGAGGGTGCCCGTGTTTACAGATTTGGGGTTGTACCTGGTAGGTTCATTGATCATTTGTGTGAGATTGAGGCATCTAGTTTAGATTTTAGGATGTTTAGGGTGTTAAGCATGTCCCAGTTTAGGTCACCTAACAGTACGAGCTCTGAAGATAGATGTGGGCCAATCAATTCACATATGGTGTCCAGGGCACAGCTGGGGGCAGAAGGTGGTCTATAACAAGCGGCAACGGTGAGAGACTTGTTTCTGGAAAAGTAGATTTTTAGAAGCAGAAACTTAAATTGTTTGGGCACAGACCTGGATAGTAGGACAGAACTCTGCAGGCTATCTCTGCAGTAGATTGCAACTCCCCCTTTGGCAGTTCTATCTTGTCAGAAAATACAGCAAAACCTCTCCCCATAGGCATTACTGTCTTTTATGTAGATGTTATATCCTTGTATTGCTACTGCTGTATCATCAAATTAATTATCTATGTGAGTTTCAGAGATGGCCAGCATATGAATGTTATCCGATGTTAGCATGTTTCATAAACATAATCTCTAAGGCTACATATATTAATATGGACTATTCTTAGCGCTGTCCTGGGTAGCTTATCAGAGATAAAATAGAATAAAAACATTGGCTAATAGAGTCAGTCAATCTTACTGCCCTGATGACACACATGGCTTAATCAACAACGACAGGTAATGTCTGTTATGTATAATATAAAAGGTTATATTAAAAAATACCGGCTTGATAAACTAGTAGAGTAGCAAAGTAACTAGTAGAGTCAAAAGGCTTTGTCTTTTCTTTAGAACAAATTGCAATATACCACTTGAATGTCTATTATATCAGCCTGTCACAGGCCCTCCCAGTCAACACCACCTCATAAGATTGCCTGCTGCAGTTGTTTGATAGATGTCCATTTTGCATCTGAACATGCAGAATAGAGAAGACCAGCAATGTGGCCCTCATCAGTATCATGCAAACATGGCCTCGCTGTGTGCATTCCTTTGAATGTTGGCAAGCCACATGTTGGAAAGTACAGAAGGTAACCATTTTCATTGATACATTTGATAACCCAATTGTGAAACATAATTTATGTAAACTGACATTATTTGCTGCTTATTTTTTACTTCTTAGATGCATATAATGTCTAGGGCATAACATAGCCTGGTGGGACCAGCCTGATTGCTGTGTTTACCATTGTACACTGCTCAAAAAAATAAAGGGAACACTAAAATAACACATCCTAGATCTGAATGAATGAAATATTCTTATTAAATACTTTTTTCTTTACATAGTTGAATGTGCTGACAACTAAATCACACAAAAATGATCAGTTTAAATCAAATGTATCAACCCATGGAGGTCTGGATTTGGAGTCACACTCAAAATTAAATTGGAAACCCACACTACAGGCTGATCCAACTTTGATGTAATGTCCTTAAAACAAGTAAAAATGAGGCTCAGTAGTGTGTGTGGCCTCCACGTGCCTGTATGACCTCCCTACAACGCCTGGGCATGCTCCTGATGAGGTGGTGGATGGTCTCCTGAGGGATCTCCTCCCAGACCTGGACTAAGGCATCCGCCAACTCCTGGACAGTCTGTGGTGCAACGTGGCGTTGGATGGAGCGAGACATGATGTCCCAGATGTGCTCAATTGGATTCAGGTCTGGGGAACGGGCGGAACAGTCCATAGCATCAATGCCTTCCTCTTGAAGGAACTGCTGACACACTCCAGCCACATGAGGTCTAGCATTGTCTTGCATTAGGAGGAACCCAGGATCAACTGCACCAGCATATGGTCTCACAAGGGGTCTGAGGATCTCATCTCGGTACCTAATGGCAGTCAGGCTACCTCTGGCGAGCACATGGAGGGCTATGCAGCCCCGCAAAGAAATGCCACCCCACACCATGACTGACCCACCACCAAACCGGTCATGCTGGAGGATGTTGCAGGCAGCAGAACATTCTCCACGGCGTCTCCAGACTCTGTCACGTCTGTCACATGTGCTCAGTGTGAACCTGCTTTCATCTGTGAAGAGCACAGGACGCCAGTGGCGAATTTGCCAATCTTGGTGTTCTCTGGCAAATGCCAAACGTCCTGCACGGTATTGGGCTGTAAGCACAACCCCCACCTGTGGACGTCGGGCCCTCATACCACCCTCATGGAGTCTGTTTCTGACCGTTTGAGCAGACACATGCACATTTGTGGCCTGCTGGAGTTCATTTTGCAGGGCTCTGGCAGTGCTCCTCCTGCTCCTCCTTGCACAAAGGTGGAGGTAGCGGTCCTGCTGCTGGGTTGTTGCCCTCCTATGGCCTCCTCCACGTCTCCTGATGTACTGGCCTGTCTCCTGGTAGCGCCTCCATGCTCTGGACACTACGCTAACAGACACAGCAAACCTTCTTGCCACAGCTCGCATTGATGGTCCATCCTGGATGAGCTGCACTACCTGAGCCACTTGTGTGGGTTGTAGACTCTGTCTCATGCTACCACTAGAGTGAAAGCACCGCCAGCATTCAAAAGTGACCAAAACATCAGCCAGGAAGCATAGGAACTGAGAAGTGGTCTGTGGTCACCACCTGCAGAACCACTCCTTTATTGGGGGTGTCTTGCTAATTGCCTATAATTTCCACCTGTTGTCTATTCCATTTGCACAACAGCATGTGAAATGTATTGTCAATCAGTGTTGCTTCCTAAGTGGACAGTTTGATTTCACAGAAGTGTGATTAACTTGGAGTTACATTGTGTTGTTTAAGTGTTCCCTTTATTTTTTTGAGCAGTTTATTTCACTTCACATTTGATGATATCTGAAGTGAAATAGAAAGGTGAAAGCAGTGATCAGATTGGTTCCACCAGGCTAATGATAACCACCATTTATAATATAATCAGTGCTTGGTGTGTGTGTGTCTGTGTGAGTGTGTTTGTGTGTGTTTATGTGTGACAGACCAATAGCTTTGATGAAGGGCCAGGAGCTGTTCTACGCTACCCATCAATGGGGCTCTGGCAAAGACATCACCTCCAGCCTCACCCCTTGCCTGCTCACCAACAGTCGTCAGTGCGGAATACAGAATTAACACACTTCAACATAGTATCAGTTTGTGTGTCGGATATTATCTATTCTAAATGCAATTGGTAATAGAACAGTGACAATGTGTGTATGTTTTCACAGATACCTGTATGGAGTCAGCACTTGGGAGACTTCTAAGATGATATGATGGAGTCCAGACTGACAAAAGGGCTTGATGCTGATGTCTCTGAATGAAGAGAGACCTTGCACTCAGCAATACAATTATGCAAGACACATCTATTACTTGTCAGCATTGTTTGTTATTATTAAATCGAATGGTACAGTACTATCAATGAGAGTGGGGGATATGGGACACCATACAGAAAGGTATGACTACATGTTTGGCAAGGCAGCCCCAGCACCACCAGAAAATGTTTTGATAGGTACCGTATCTGCATCGGCTGTGAATGACAATAAAAGTATAATATTTGCACATTGTTATATTAGCAGAACACTGCTTCCACAGTATTATGTGTAGGATGGTTTATTCTACATGGAACTGTTACACTTGAAAGTTATCAAAACACTATTTAGAAAATCTACATAAGTTCAGCACTGTAGGCTACTCAGTACGAGAAGCGTGACGAGACAAAACTAGTCAGTTATAGAATATTGTGTTGTAGGACAGCTGAACTGACTGAACTCGGCATTCAACTCATAGTTGTTGATATTGTTTCCACAGTAACATGTATTTATTTACATGTCAAAACTAAGTTGCAAGCTACTTTCGTAGGAAGGGGTTGCAGAACGAGTGTCTTAAGAAAGACATTCCAGTCACTGGCTCTTGCTATCTTACCATAACTGATTTGACAGAGGAATATCCGCTAGATTGGATAGCCAGCTTCAGCTATCACCAAGCTATGCTAGCTAGCTGCTGTCAGCTTGGCTAAACACAAGGTCAGCACAGGCTTTACCTACACATAGAACTGAATTAGCTGACTATCTTGAGATGGCGAGTCAGTCAGGAAGGGAGAAGTCCTCAACTTCGAAACCTTGTTCTCTCCATAGCAACGCTAGCTCAGCTTACCTCGCTGTACTCACTACTGCCCTTATTTGTTGTGATTCTATGGCAATGACACACCCAAGAAACACACACATCAAACCACACCCCCAAGACAACTATTGTTTGCCTTCTGTCACAGCCGCTAGCATTTTATAATGAGCATTGATGAAAAACGAGGCCAAAACAGGAAGTGCAGTTTAAACATTTGAACAGGGGACCAATGCGTATCAGTGAATCGTTACATCCCTAGTGTGAGTGCATGAGTGTTGCCTTCTACTGAGTGGGGGACTCAGATTTAACCCCCACCATGTTGAGCAAAGTGTTCTAGCACAGGCAATTAGAGTGCCCGTCTTGAGTCCACTAAGGAGTGGCAGCCGCCCCTCTCTCTCCTCCTCTCCTCCCTTTCTCTGCTGACAGCCTCTGACCTAACCTGCTCCAAACACCTCCTGCCACCAGGAAACATTTGTATGCATGCATTTATTCATGACTGAGTATTAAAAGGAAATGTGTTTTATAGTCAACATTGATATACGACCAACGTAAGGGGAAACACTCTCCTGGCTGCTCTGCACTCTCCTGGCTGCTCTGCACTCTCCTGGCTGCTCTGCACTCTCCTGGCTGCTCTGCACTCTCATGGCTGCTCTGCACCCTCCTGGCTGCTCTGCACTCTCCTGGCTGCTCTGCACTCTCCTGGCTGCTCTGCACTCTCCTGGCTGCTCTGCACTCTCCTGGCTGCTCTGCACTCTCCTGGCTGCTCTGCACTCTCCTGGCTGCTCTGCACTCTCCCTGAACTCCCACCTTGTGACACTGCTCATCCTCCTCCTCCCTCTCTATCTCCTTGACCCTGGAGCTAAGGCTTTGTGTCTCTGCCCTCGTTTTATGGGTCAGGAATGTTTTTGTGGGTTGTGTGAGGACAGCTCAAGGGACAGCTAATAGTCTGTCCACACACTATAGAGTTGAATATTTTCCTGGTATTTTACAGATGTTCGATCCACAGAAAATATCTATTTTCTCCAGGGGGATCTGGTATTTCCTGCCAAAACCAGAAGTGTCATTTAAAAACATGTAAAGGCCTATGTCTGGATTTGATTAGAGCTATAATAGAAATAGAAAATAATAGAAATACAATAGATGCTACCTGAATCTGATGAGCCATAATATTAAATAAATTTTATGAGCCCTGCATTAAAGACATTTTATGAGCCCAAGCCCCAAAAAGCCACAATGAATGTGCCATTATCCAATAGGCTACATATATGATATATAGGCAACTGCACATTACGCACAACAGAGAAACATAAAAGCCCATAGATGTAGCTAGCTATATGATCTCTTGGGTAAATGAATCCAGTATGCTAATCTTATTTAGTGTGAACTGTATTAATATACTGTAATGTATCATGCTGTATGACATGGACTGGAATTCAGCACCTGCGATTCTGTTGCAGCACATGCGGCCTACAAAGATGCAAGTAAAGGCTAGCGAATTTCATTACTTTTTGAAATATAATAGGGCCTATTTGTATATTTAGTAGGCTGACGCATTTAAACCATTCAGCAATATTTCCCCTGATGTTATTAGACTACCTCCTCTTTCTCTCTGTATTGTTGCTTCATTCCTTCCTCGCTTTCAACTGTTAAATGAAATAAGTAATTCTAATGCTTAAATAATAAGAGCTTGCATCCCTCTTTTGAATAGTTAATTGATATAAAAAAATGCAAAAAAAAATGTGTGTTTTATAAGGAGAGATCAGCTGAGCAGAGGAATGTGCGTATTGCGCAAGAGACAGAGGCTATAAGTTAGAAGCTTATTATAGAGAACCCATCATTCATTAGCTAAATATAAGGCTAATACTGCATTGAGTCTATGACCTAAAATAGGTAAGCTAGGACATACAGTACTAGTCAAAAGTTTGGACAAACCTACTCATTCAAGGGCTTTTCTTTATTTTTTACTATTTTCTACACGGTAGAATAATAGTGAAGAGCCCAAAACTATGAAACAACACATATGGAATCTCTCAACCAGCTTCATGACGTAATCACCTGGAATGCAATTCAATTAACAGGTGTGCCTTGTTAAAAGTTAATTTGTGGAATTTCTTTCCTTCTTAATGTTGTGACAAGATAGGGGTGGTATACAGAAGATTTGGTAAAATACCAAGTCCATATGATGGCAAGAACAGCTCGAATAAGCAAAGAGAAATGACAGTCCATCATTACTTTAACCTCTTGCTCCTACCTGACACGCAGGCGTCCCATCTAGACATCTGGAAATTCAAATGCGCTACGCTAAATGCTAATAGCACTTGTTAAAACTCAAACGTTCATTAAAATACACATGCAGGGTATTGAATTAAAGCTACACTCGTTGTGAATCCAGGCAACAAGTCAGATTTTTAAAATGCTTTTCGGCGAAAGCATGAGAAGCTATTATCTGATAGCATGTAACACCCCAAAAGACCCGCAGGGGACGTAAACAAAATAATTAGCATAGTCGGCGCTACACAAAACGCAAAATAAAATATAAAACATTCATTACCTTTGACCATCTTCTTTGTTGGCACTCCTAGATGTCCCATAAACACTATTGGGTCTTTTTTCGATTAGATCGGTCCATATATAGCCTAGATATCGATCTATGAAGACTGTGTGATCAACGAAAAAAATTGTGTTTTATAACGTAACGTCATTTTTTAAAATGAAAAAAGTCGACGATAAACTTTCACAAAACACTTCGAAATACTTTTGTAATGCAACTTTAGGTATTAGTAAACGTTAATAAGCGATCAAATTGATCACGAGGCGATGTATATTCTATAGCTGTATGTCTGGAAATAATGTCCGGGTAAATCTCAACCAAAATATCCGGTCGGAGACCTGAAGAAATGGGCTGTCTCTTCTTCGTTTGACCAAGAAACAAATCGTAGGCAAATAAAAAGACTGTTGACATCATGTGGAAGCTGTAGGTATTGCAATCTCTGCCCCATTTAATGTGGTTCACCTTTATCAATCGGTTGAAGTTGCGCATGGATATATTTTTCCATTTTCAGTGATCAGATTTTCCTGCACTTTTCGATGAAACGCACGTTCTGTTATAGTCACAGCCGTGATTTAACCAGTTTTATAAACATCTGAGTGTTTTCTATCCACACATACTAATCATATGCATATACTATATTCCTGGCATGAGAAGCAGGGTGCTGAAATGTTGCGCGATTTTTAACAGAATGTTCAAAAAAGTAGGGGGTAGGAGTAACAGGTGAAGGTCAGTCAATGCAGAAAATGACAAGAACTTTGAAAGTTTCAACAAGCGCAGTCGTAAAAACCATCAACGCTATGATGGAACTGGCTCTCTTGAGGACCACCACAGGAAAGGAAGACCCTGAGTTACCTCTGCTGCAGAGTTTAAGTTCATTACAGTTACCAGTCTCAGACAATGCAACCCAAATAATGCTTCATAGAGTTCAAGCAACACACACCTCAACATCAGCTGTTCAGAAGAGACTGCGTGAATCAGGCCTAAAAGGTCGAATTGCTGCAAAGAAAACACTACTAAAGGAAACCAAAAATAAGAAGAGACTTGCTTGGGCCAAGAAACACAAGCAATAAACATTAGACTGGTGGAAATCTGTCATTTGGTATGATGAGTCAAAATTTGAGATTTTTGGTTTTGTGAGACGCAGAGCAGGTGAACGGATGATCTCATGCATGTGTGGTTCCCACTGTGAAGCATGGAGGAGGAGGTGTGATGGTGTGGGGGTGTTTTGCTGGTGAAACTGTCTGTGACTTATGGACAATTCAATGGACACTTAATCAGCATGGCTACCACAGGATTCTGCAGCGATACGCCATCCCATCTGGTCTGCGCCATCCCATCTAGTGGGACTACCATTTATTTTTCAACAGGACAATGACCCAAAACACACCTGCAGGCTGTGTAAGAGCTATTTGACCAAGGAGAGTAATGGAGTGCTGCATCAGATGACCTGGCCTCCACAATCACCCAACCGCAACCCAATTGAGATGGTTTGGGATGAGTTGGACCGCAGAGTGAAGGAAAAGCAAGTGCTCAGCATATGTGGGAACTCCTTCAAGACTGTTGGAAAATAATTCCTCATGAAGTTGGTTGAGAGAAAGTCAAGAGTGTTCAAAGCTGTCATTAAGGCAAAGAATCAAAAATCAAAAATATATTTGGATTTATTTTACACTTTTTTGGTTACTACATGATTCCATATGTGTTATTTCATACTTTTGATGTCTTCACTATTATTCTAGTAAAAACTCTAAATAAACTTGAATGTGTGTGTAGGTGTCCAAACCTTTCACTGGGACAGTATATAGTATATACACTGAACAAAAATATAAATGCAACATGCAACAATTTCAGCAATTTTACGAGTTACAGTTCATATAAAGAAAATCTGTCAATATAAAAAATAAAAATAAAAAATCCTAATCTATGGATATCACCCACTGGGGAGAAAGGCCCAGCCAATCAGAATGGGTTTTTCCTCAAAAAAGGGCTTTATTACAGACAGAAATACTCCTCAGTATCAGCTGAAGGTGATTAAGCCGGATGTGGAGGCCCTGGGCTGACATGGTTACACGTGGTCTGCGGTTGTGAGGCCAGTTGGATGTACTGCCAAATTCTATAAAATGACGTTGGAGGTGGCTTATGGTAGAGAAATGAACATAACATTCTCTGGCAACAGCTCTGGTGTACATTCCTGCAGTCAGCATGCCAATTGCACGATCCCTCAAAACTTGAGACAGCTGTGGCATTGTGTTGTATGACAAAACTGCACATATTAGAGTGGCCTTTTATTGTCCCCAGCAAAAGCTGCACCTCGTAATGATCATGCTGTTTAATCAGCTTCTTGACATGCCAAATTTTGTCAGGTGGATGGATTATCTTGGCAAAGGTGAAATGCTCACAAACAGGGATATAAACACATTTCTGCTCAAAATTGGAGATAAATAAGATTTTGTGCGTATGGAAAATGTATGGGATCTTTTATTTCAGCTCATGGAACATGGGACCAACACTTGACATGTTGAGTTTACATTTTTGCTCAGTATAAGGTTGAAGTCAGAAGTTTACATACAACTTAGCCAAATACATTTAAACTCAGTTTTTCACAATTCTTGACGTTTCATCCTAGTAAAAATTCCTTGTCTTAGGTCCATTAGGATCACCACTTTATTTTAAGAATGTGAAATGTCAGAATAATAGTAGAGAGAATGATTTATTTCAGCTTTTATTTCTTTCATCATATTCCCAGTGGGTCAGAAGTTTACATACACTCAATTAGTATTTGGTAGCATTTCCTTTAAATTGTTTAACTTGGGTCAACTGTTTTGGGTAGCCTTCCACAAGATTCCCACAATAAGTTGGGTGAATTTTGGCCCATTCCTGACCGAGCTGGTGTAACTGAGTCAGGTTTGTAGGCATCCTTGCTCACACACGCTTTTGAGTTCTAACCACACATTTTCTATGGGATTGAGGTTAGGGCTTTGTGATGGCCACTACAATACCGTGACTTTTGTTGTCCTTATGCCATTTTGTCACAACTTTGGAAGTATGCTTGGGGTCATTGTCCATTTGGGAGACCCATCTACGACCAAGCTGTAACTTCCTGTTTCTTCAAAATATCTACATAATTTTCCATCCTCATGATGCCATCTATTTGTGAAGTACACCAGTCCCTTCTGCAGCAAAGCACCTCCACAACATGATGCTGCCACCCCCGTGTGTCACGGTTGGGATGGTGTTCTTCGGCTTGCAAGCCTCCTCCTTTTTCCTCCAAACATAACGATGGTCATTATGGCCAAACTGTTCTATATTTGTTTCATCAGACCAGAGGACATTTCTCCAAAAAAGTATGATCTTTCCCCCCATGTGCAGTTGCAAACTGTAGTCTGGCTTTTTTTATGCCAGTTTTGGAGCAGTGGCTTCTTCCTTGCTGAGCAGCCTTTCAGGTTATGTTGATATAGGACTCGTTTTACTGTGGATATTGATACTTTTGTACCAGTTTCCTCCAACATCTTCACAAGATCCTTTGCTGTTGTTCTGGGATTGATTTCCGCACCAAAGTATGTTCACCTCTAGGAGACAGAACGTGTCTCCTTCCTGAGCGGTATGACGGCTGCTTGGTCCCATGGTGTTTATACTTGCATACTATTGTTTGTACAGATGAATGTGGTACCTTCAGGCATTTGGAAATGGCTCCCAAGGATGAACCATACTTGTTGAGGTCTACTATTTTCTATCTGGGGTCTTGGCTGATTTGTTTTGAGTTTCCCATGATGTCAAGCAAAGAGGCACTGACCTTGAAGGTAGGCCTTGAAATACATCCACAGGTACACCTCAAATTGACTCAAATTATGTCAATTAGCCTATCAGAATCTTCTAAAGCCATTAAATAATTTTCTGGAATTTTCCAAGCTGTTTTAAGGCACAGTCAACTTAGTGTATTTTAACTTCTGACCCACTGGAATTGTGATCCAGTGAATTATAAGTGAAATAAACTGTCTGTAAACAATTGTTGGAAAAATTACTTGCCAAAACTATAGTTTGTTAACAAGAAATGTGTGGAGTGGTTGGAAAAAAACGAGTTTTAATGATTCCAACCTAAGTGGATGTAAGCTTCTGACTTCAACTGTATGTACAAAAGTATGTGGACACCCACAAATTAGTGGGTTCGGCTATAACAGCCACTTCTGTTGCTGACAGGTGTGTAAAATACGAGCACACAGCCATGCAATCTCCATTGACAAACATTGGCAGTAGAATGGCCTTACTGAAGAGCTCGGTGACTTTCAACGTGGCACTTTCATAGTATGCCACCTTCCCAACAAGTCAGTTCGTCAAATTTCTGCCCCGCTACCGCTGCCCCGGTCAACTGTATGTGCTGTTATTGTGAAATGGACACGTTTAGGAGCAAAAACGGCTCAGCTGGGAAGTGGTAGGCCACAGAAGCTCATAGAACGGGATCGCCAAGTGCTGAACCGTGTAGTGCATATAAACATCTGTCCTCGGTTGCAACACTCACTACCGAGTTCCAAACTGCCTCTGAAAGCAACGTCAACACAATAACTGTTTTTCTGGAGCTTCATGAAATGGGTTTCCAGCAGCCGCACACAGCCTAAGATCACAATACGCAATGCCAAGCGTCGGCTGAAGTGGTGAAAAGCTCGCCGCCATTGGACTCTGGAGTAGTGGAAACGCGTTCTCTGGAGTGATGAATCATGCTTCATCATCTGGCAATCCAACAGACTAATCTGGGTTTGGAGGATGCCAGGAGAACGCTACTTGCCCAAATGCATAGAGGTAACTGTAAAGTTTAGTGGAGGAGGAATAATGGTCTGGGGATGTTTTTCATGGTCCGGACTAGGCTCCTCAGTTCCAGTGAAGGAAAATCATAACACTACAGCATACAATGACATTCTAGACGATTCTGTGCTTCCAACTTTGTGGCAACAGTTTGGGGAAGGCCCTTTCCTGTTTCAGCATGACAATGAGCCCGTGCACAACGTGACGTCCATACAGAAATAGTTTATTGAGATCGGTGTGAAGGAACTTGACTGGCCTGCACAGAGCCCTGACCCCAACCACATTGAACCCCTTTTGGGATTAATTGGAATGCCGACTGCGAGCCAGGCCTAATCGCCCAACATCAGTGCCTGACCTCACTAATGCTCTTGTGGCTGAATGGAAGTCCTTGCAGCAATGTTCCAACATCTACTGGAAAGCCTTCCCAGAAGAGTAGAGGCTGTTATAGCAGCAAAGAGGGGTCAAAGTCTATTTAATGCCCATTATTTTGGAATGGGAGTAAGACGAGCAGGTGTCCAAATACTTTTGGTAATGTAGTGTAGATCAATCTTGAACAGGATTATCTATTTTGGATGCAATTTGAATGGAATTGATGGAGAGAAAGAGTGCTCGCGCAAGCTCTGATTTAAAGCAACCATAGCCTGTTTTAAAACTCTGCAGCTGCAATAATACAAACAATACAAATACAAACAACTGTAGGCATACCTGTCCAAAAACACCATAAAAAATACACACTACGGTTTGCAACTGCACATGGGGACGAAGATTGTTCTTTTTGGAGAAATGTCCTCTGGTCTGATGAAACAAAAATAGAACTGTAATGACCATCGTTATGTTTGGAGGAAAAATGGGGAGGCTTGCAAGCTGAAGAACACCATCTCAACCGTGAAGGACAGGGGTGACAGCATCATGTTGTGGGGGTGCTCTGCTGACTCAGTTACACCAGCTCTGTCTGGAGGAATGGGCCAAAATTCACCCAACTTGTGGAATTCTACCTGAAACATTTGACCCAAGTTGAACAATTTAAACGCAATGCTACCAAATACTAATTGAGTGTATGTAAACTTCTGGCCCACTGGGAATATGATGAAAGAAATAAAAACTGAAATAAATCATTCTCTCTACTATTATTCGGACATTTCACATTCTTAAAATAACGTGGTGATCCTAACTGACCTAAGACATGTTAGGAATTGTGAAAAACTGAGTTTAAATGTATTTGGCTGAGGTGTATGTAAACTTCCGACTTCAACTGTATAATTTAACAATTCCATTTCAAGTCATGCTGTTGATATACATAATTTATTATAATTTAACGTTTTCTCACAGTTACTGTGAGAAAACGGGAGTGGTTTTGGCCGGTACACCTCCGTAACCAGGTACTTGCAATTCAACCCTAACACACAACTCTCGGCTTCTAAACAGTATTTCAAAACCGCAAATACCAAGAGGCCATGTCACAGAGAGGTCCATTCCGCACTCAAATATAATACAGCCTCAGCCTTCTGCCTCTGCCTCACTGGGCCTGAGCTGGGTTGCTTTTACATAGAAAGCACTTCTCTGAAAGAAGATGCCACAAGAGTGTGGGGGGAACATATTTATTTTAAAGTAAAGAGAAAAAAATGGGGGTCAAGAAAAGTGATTTAGCCTCATACTTCATCTTCATCTGTAGCTCTGTCCCGAACACCCAGTTCATAAAATAAGTCCTGCTGAAAATCAATGGCGGCCTAAGCCTGGTAAAGGTCACCTATTAAACACAGGTGGCCTTTGTGGACTACTAAAGCCCAGGCCTGTACTGTGCAGCGCTGCTAAGTAGAACTAATAGGTAGATCAATTATTCCGTGCAGCAACTTAAATTGAACTAAGCAGGGAATCATTTTATGGCAGGAACTGTACAATGACGAAATGAGACACATTTGCTAACAGTCGGGCAGTGGAGGTCATGAAATTTTGTCAGCCGGTTAAATTCATGCAAAAGAGTTCTGGCCTCTTCCGGTAATTGACCGGTTAACAAACAAACACATTTAGCATCTCCAGGCCTCCACTCATACAAGCTGCATAGAAGCCACTGATGTGCCTTTGAAACATCTACATTTTAAAAAAGTATTATAAATACATTTAATATACACCATCACAATAATTACATTATTCATTGTGATATGAAGAAAATATATTTCAGAAGAACAGAATAGCACAGAATATTTTGTATGTAATCTGGCTATGCTCCATGCCATAGGCTTGTTCATTTAGCTGACAAGATATGCTTTTAAGTCCTGTGGCATTATTTTATATTAGATTATTATATAGTAAGAAGAATATAATTGAACTTAGCTGAATAAAATAGAAAGGATATTTTTCCCATTCCGGAGCGAGTGCGCATGAAGTGGCAATGTTGATTGTAAAATAGATCATTTGAAACAGGTGCTATAGCTAGATTTAGAATGTCTTAGAAATCAAAAGATATATGGTCTGCATGATGCCACTGTAGGCTATTGATGATTTGAGAAAGTCGCAAACAAAGCTTGCGCTCTGTTCCATGCCTCAGGCTGCACATGCTGTTCTCTCATCAAGTGATCATATTTTCACCCATCATACTATTCTCAATGTAACCTTGTCTTTACTAATATATAAATGTTGTTTTGATTTAGAATGGCCCATTATCAAATGGGTAGGAGCAGGGGCAGGGGAAAAAAGACGTCATCTTTGTGCACTCTATCAGCGAATGGAGGCCGTGCTTTACAGCCGGCCCGTTTTCAATGATGCCTGGTAGGCTACTTCGGTTTTATAGTGGAGCTGTGCTTAATATGAGCAGCTGAGAAATAAATATAAGAGCACATTTCACTCCATGCATCAACCACTGTTTGAGGAGCATCCTCTCTCTGCACAACAGATTACATTCCGCCCAAACTATGTATGACACCATGGGCTCTCCAACACTGTCCCTGCAGGTACCCAGTGCTTAATTTAGGTAACCAAGTAAAATCTGTTTGGGAACATCTATAGTAACATATATAACTACACCGTTGACAGCCCTTCAAGAAAGGAATAAAGGAGAGAGCAGAGGAGCTGGAAATGCATGGTAGTGAGATATTCTGTATAGCTAAAGGTAAAGTTTCACCCAATTAATTATGAAAATTCCCTATTACTAGGCTTTTCAAAATCAAATACAAATTCACTGTAATTGTAGGCTACCTGTAAGCCGCCCTGCAAAATCAATGAACCAATAGCATCGAGCTAGGGGTATACATTCTCTCCCAGACTCCTGGATAGAAAGTTTGGAGTGTAGCATTGCTCAAGGTCAATTACTCAAGTTTGTTTAATTTTGGAGTATAGGCTAGACCAATTATGTACCAAAGACATCTTAAATCAGTTGTTTTATGTTTAACTGCAGTATGTAATATGCCATATGTAATGTATAATGGCACAATCATTATTTTTTATTCAGATTTTTTTTGCTCATAAATCTATGTGTATGCATAAGCTAATTTGCATATGGTTGTGTTTGGAATTAATCACCTTAGAAAGCACAGTCCATTTTGTTGTGTTAGCCTTCGAAACAACATCCACAACGGCCATGTTTTCCACTCAGTCTCAACCTGTGGTTGAACTTCTCTCTTCAAATTGATTATCACAGTGAGGTGAGTTTTAAAAGCACGATACCGTTTTAATGATAGGTGTTCGATGTGATTTTTGATTGCATTTGCATTGATGTCAGAGTGGTTAGAGGGACAATAAAGCCCTGAGTAACAGGCCATTAGGAGCTGATGGTCATTAGCAAATTGGATACTACCAAAGCATTTCCAGAGTGCATAAGAGGAGATTACCGTGACTACGGTCACATGTAATGACTCATAACTGCTAGTGTGGCGGTACCATGGTCACCACAATATACTCCCTCTCTCCTTCTCTCTCGCTGTCATACCCCTCTCAGAGAGAGAGAGCAGACTGTGTTCACCAAGAATCTGATATTATTGCATGAGACTGGAACACATATTCGATAGTTAGAAGCACTTTTTTTATCCCTACTCTCTTTCTCCTCTCTCTTTCTCACCTCTCTCTCCCCCCTGCCCCGATGGCTCTTCTTTCTCTGTCACCACAGGCCTCTCATTCTTCAAGTATTTTCCCTTGTTTAAAACTAAATCAATAAAGAACCGGGGGAGACAAATCAACGTATGTCGTGACCGCAGGGGAGGAGGACCGACATGCTCACACCTCCCTGGTCACATGTTCTACGCTATGCCGGCTCACTGACTTGGGGGGAGGGGTGGAAGGATCGTCGGAGGCGTGCTGGAGAGATAGAGGGATAGAAGGAGAAACGGATGGCGGGGTGGAGAGATGGTGGGCAACGGGGGATGGCATGGAAAATTCTGCTCCGATGAGTGGTGTGGCGAATGGGAGGCCTCATTTATAATGTATATCATGGATTCGTGAGAGATAAAATAATCTCTCCATATAAAATGGAGCACCAGGAAGTGTCTCCGCGGAAACGCCTGGAATCGCCTGTAGCAGCGATTTCAATATCCTGTACTGTTTGTACTTTCATACTGTTAATTCACATATACCCCACGTTACTAAGTGCTGCTCCTCACTGTGTGAGTCAAAAGGGATTAAAAGCTCCATGACTATATGTAAACACATTTTATTCACGATTATTCAAATCACACTACAGTACTGCAGGAGATGATATAGTGTTGGAGTATAACCTCTCGCTGGGGAATGGAGAGCAGTTATGTTCCTTTTCAACCTTGAAAACAGTGGTTTCTGGGATGAAAAAGAGAAGAGATGCAAGGTTATGAAACAGAGACAAGTGTCTAATCTAAAGAATATTCGGTAACACTACATCAGGGTACCTTTATAGAGGATATAAAGGGTACCTTAACGTGAAGTCTTAGAAGAATATTCCTTTGTGTGTATAATCTTGCATAACAAACAGCCTGACCTTTCCACTGCCCTCCATTCCATATGTAAACAGGCTGGACAGCCAGCGAGGAGAAATGAAATAAAGAAACATGACAAGTGGCTACTTAACCAGTCTTTCTTATTGAAACTTGATAAGGCCCGCCGACTCGTCAAACTTCAACAAACGCTAAGTGACACACTGAACTGGGTTCAGGTTGCGCATCCGGGTAATTCAGTAAAAATACAAATGAGGCCGGCTGTGAAAACCAATCACTATCCCCTAATTCAAATGAGGATGCCGTTGCCAAACACCTTCCCCAGTCCTTCCACCACACTCCTCTCCCCTCCTCCATCGACTGAGCCTCTGATTGAGCTCGGGCATAAACAGCCTTATAGATGCCATCGATCTCCCTATTCTGAATCGACAACAAATAACCCCACTGTTCACTGGCAATTATGTCCCCTGTCGACCAGGCCCCTTTATTTGGGGCCCATTGTAATGGGTGACCTTCAGCTCCTTTCCCTGCCCATCTTCTTGCCCCTCCAGGAAGAGTTTAGGCCCAGGGTCTGGGGAGATTTTGGGTTCAGATGGAGCCCCGTGGGAGACGATGGGGAGGACAGAAGCATCTACCATGACAGATCAATCATGGCTTCACCACAGGGCAACGGGCCAGTGTTCGGCTGCTAATAGAATCCCAATGTCACAGATGACATTAGTCACTGGATCTGCTAGCTTCAAGGTGAAGATGATGATGCCCCTGGTTAAGTCACACCGCCTTGCTCTCACTGCCTTGTCCCCATTGACCTAGCAGGAGAGACAGCTGACATATTGTCATTCCAATCTAATCTCAATATGATGATGTGAATACATATGTTGATTCCCATAGTAATTCCAATTCTATGGTGGGCGTGTGGAGGTTCTCTCTGATTGGCTCCATGGTGACCATTGATCTTGTTTTCTTCCTCAGTCAACCCTGATTGTTTGACTATTCAGCCCCTAAAGATCTGGAGCTGCCTAATTACACAGAGTGGGGTAATACTCTCTCTCTCTCTCTCTCTCTCTCTCTCTCTCTCTCTCTCTGGGCCTTCATTAGATTTCCAACTCGGAGTGAGTGTAGCGAGGCAATGACTCATAGGACAGATTATGTCCCATGTTCCCTCACAGACAGTTGTTCCATAGCTGGAGAGGGAGGAGAGGAGACAGGGATGAGTCGTGTGGGAATCTTGGTCACGGGAAGAGACAGACTTCAGAGGGACTTAAAAGCTCCTGATAAAGATGAAGAGGGTTTTTGCATATTTGGCCTCCTCTATAGTCCCTACTAAGGTAATGGTATATGTGTATATGCCAGTGGAAAGTGTAGAGTGTTTAACTACAGTATAGCACACTCCCATTGTTTTCGTTGGTGTCTTAATGTAGATATCTGCAGTGTGCTGCCGTTATTACAGGCTACCTATGAAATCATAAAGCCATACAGTGCTTTCGGAATGTATTCAGACTCCTTGACTTTTTCCATATTTTGTTACGTTACAGCCTTATTCTAAAATTGATTAAATTGTTTTTTTTTGTTCCTCATCGATCTACACACAATACCCCATAATGACAAAGAAAAAACAGGTTTTTAGACAATTTTGCTAAAAAAACGGAAATATCACATTTACCTAAGTATTCTGACCCTTTACTCAGTACTTTGTTGAAGCACCTTTGGCAGTTATTACAGTCTCGAGTCTTATTGGGTATGACCCTACAAGCTTAGCACACCTGTATTTGGGGTATTTCTCTTTCTTCTCTGCAGATCCTCCCAAGCTCTGTCAGGTTAGATGGGGAGCGTTGCTGTACAGCCATTTTCATGTATCTCCAAAGATGTTCGATCGGGTTCAAGTCCGGGCTCTGGCTGGGCCACTCAAGGACATTCAGAGAAGTGTCCCGAAGCCACACCTGCATTGTCGTGGCTGTTGTCTTGGCTGTCTTGGCTGTCTAGGTTTCTAAATCAAAATCAAAATCTTGATTCTCATGGTCTGAGAGTACTTTTAGGTGCCTTTTAGCAAACTCCAAGTGGGCTGTCATCTATCTGCCTTTTACTGAGGAGTGGCTTCTGTCTGGCCACGCTAACATAAAGGCCTGATTGGTGGAGTGCTGTAGAGATGACTGTCTTTCTGGAAGGTTCTCCCATCTCCACAGAGGACCTCTGGAGCTTGTCGTGGAAAATTACATAATTAGTCATGCTATCCCATGTTTTACTGCTTAAAGAACAGTCTCTTGTTATATGCTAGTGTTTTTTGTAACCTTAGCTTACAGCTAAGACACCTTTGGGTGCAACCGCAGAATGTGAAATCCCGTGGGTTTACTATCTACAGAAAGTCACATGTATGGAACCTTGCAGAAAGGAGTACAATATAGTGTATAGTGTTTGTTGTTGTGAATGCAGTTAGACAGTTGAGCCCTCAGGCTATCAACCTATCTTAAAGTCTGCACAGACATCTAATGACCTTTTACACACTATCTGCTGACTGCCACGTGTACAGAAAAGGATTGTATTTTCTCTATGTTAAGCTTCCAACTCTGAACCTGTCACGCCCTGGTCGAAGTATTTTGTGTTTTTCTTTATGTATTTGGTCAGGCCAGGGTGTGACATGGGTTTTTGTATGTGGTGTGTAGCTTAGTGGGATTGTAGCTTAGTGGGGTGTTCTAGGAGAGTCTATGGCTGTCTGAAGTGGTTCTCAATCAGAGGCAGGTGTTTATCGTTGTCTCTGATTGGGAGCCATATTTAGGCAGCCATATTCTTTGGTTGTATTGTGGGTGATTGTCCTGAGTGTTTTGAAGTCCTTAGTATGTGTTAGTTTGCACCAGTTAAGGCTGTTTCGGTTTTCACTACATTTATTGTTTTGTAGAGTTTGTGTTTTGGATTCGTGTTACATTGTGTGATTAAACATGGATTGTAACATTCCCGCCGCTGTGACAGAACCATTACTGGTGATGTTGATTGTTTCATTTTTGCAAATCTTATAATAAAACTTTTGTTGGAAGAATTTACAGTCTCTCTCTCCCTCTAGAATTTCCCTGACTAAATTGGTGATGAGGATGGACGGCTAACTCCGTTTGCTGATTGCTCCCGAGGAGACCAGAGTTACTTGTGCACAGGACTGCGTTAGACGTGGCTCGGGAGCCCAAAGTCCAACTAAAACGGAGCAGAAAGGGACCCGCCTCGGGCTGGTTGGGAGCGGCAGTGAGTGGATATGCCATTCCGGACAGACGGGTAAGATTAAGGGTGAGACTGATTTTCTTTTAAACACCATTGAAAATCCTGTTCTGGGACAGGTTGTGCACATTATGTCTTTGTTGGAGCAAAGACACCCCTATTTAGAATCTTTGTTGGAGCAGGGTTATTTCTTAATAGGGGAAGTCCTGGAAGTAATTACAGGGCAAACATCCTGTTGAAGCAGGGTGATCTCCAATTGGGATATTTTTTTTTAAGCAGAAGTATCCTGTTTAGAGACAGCGGTTGTGTTTCTCTGTTTTTACCTTGCCTGCCCAATACACTGACCGGACCAGTGAAGGTCATGGAGGATAAATAGGGCGGGATATTCTGGAACATGTACAAAGTAGCAGATTTTTCCTTAAGGCACATTGAGTGCAATTTTATTAGCAGAATGTAGAAAGAACTTTGAGGAAACCATGAAAGGCAAGACATGTCTAATAGATTGGGGTAAGTTTAGAAAGGGGGAGAGGGAAGCTGAAAGACAGTCCGACAGGAAAGTTAAAGGACAAATGGTGAAAGATAGTTAGAAGAAGAAACAGACGGTGGGAGATAATAGAAGGAGAAACAGGGATGATGATAATGACTTTCCATCCCAATAATTATACCTCTGTATCCACTGCACCAGCACCAGCCCTGGTTGTCTAACAGCAGCTCGCTCAGCCATCTCCCCCACTGCAACTCTACCAGCAGACCCCTCGGAGGTGGCCCATGAGCAGTGGAAATCCGTTCCATGCACTGGCCCACATTGAGTCCCGTCTCTGGTGTTGATGGACACTGGGAGCTTAGTCCACTATCGACGTCGACCCATACCACGCAGCTAAGTCCCTCACCCACAACAGTCATGACCGGAACAGGTAAAAAGGGGATCCAAACACAACCTTTCTCCAGGCACCTCTGGTAATGTTCCCTAATCCACAACCGCGACCTGTGGACGGTGAGGAGGGCCATGACGAATGGCACCCACTTGTCAACATCCAGAAGACTTGGAGACAGGACGAACTGACGGACATTGCTAAAGAACTTCCAGATCCTACAAAGGACGCTGGTGATTTTACCACATAGCTACATAAGATGGCCCGGCTGTACAAGCCATCTGCAGCTGAGATCGGGAGAGGGTGAAGCCTATCAGACCTAACTGGCTAAGTTGTGTGATTGCATAAAATAACATTACACACCATTGACCGATTGGGCAGATATCTATAGTTGCACACAGAAAGCTAAGGAGTCGTTGGAAGACTACAGACATAGGCTGGAGACCTGTTACCGTAAGCATAGCGGGCTCAAACCAATGACTGATGGCCACCACAATGATGACTACGACAGCCTCTTTAAAGCTTTTGCCAGCCCTTGGTAAACAGGTTAAAATGATTTGCATTGGCTGGGTAACTACCAGTCTACAAGGGGTTATTGAACAGTCCACATGCTGAGAGCCAGCAATTGTCACAAGAAGACAGAAACAAAACAGAGAATAGAAAAAGGAGTGAAGTTACAAGCTGCACAGCTGGCTTTTTATGAAGGACAAGGCCAGCAGCGGCAGGTTCAGGGAAAACCTCCAAATTATGGGGAAGGGGAAGAGGTAGAGGATGAGGAGGGGGAGCCAGTGCTGACGGGTGGGTCCGACAGCAGCAACAACAGGACAGGAACTTAGTTTGTTATAACTTTGAAAAATAAGAACATTTCGCTAGAAGGTGTCCAAACATAAGTGAGCAGGGATCAGTAAGGGGTGGTTGGAGAACCGGACCTCATTACAACCCTCATATGGACTGACGCGAGGTAGAGACAGTTGACACCCTTAGCCAGCATTTAAAGATTTTTTTCAACCGCCGTGAGAAGCCAATGGTTTGTCTCTTCGTCAATGGTCAGTCAATTGAATTTCTAGTAGATCCTGGAGCTGCAATGTCTGTCATAAATTCAAAATGTATGTCCAAACCTCCCATGTCAAATCAATCAGTTACCACTGTAGGAGCCTCAGAAGTCACTTTGAAAGAGTTGCTCACGATGCCCCTACCTGTTAAAATTGATAACACATAAACCATCAATTAATTTTTTCAGCATGTTGTCCTGTAAATTTGGCAGGAAGAGATCTTCTCTGTAAATTGGGAATTTATCTTCTTTGTAAGGGAAAAGACCTCACTGTTGTACAGTCTCAGGAGACATGTCATCTCATGGTGTTGTCCGACACGGTATCAACATGCGATTGGTACTATGCATGGGACGTACAGGATACTGATGGCCCTACCGATGAAATGTTCTCAACTGCTTTCAGTTGTTGGAAACAGAAAGGCAGTTTTATGTCACAAGACTGGCTTACATTGCACCACGCATTTCTCACCATTGACAAGTGATTTAGATTCTGATCAAAATTGGCTGACAGGAACCATATCCCAAGAGGGCTTACTCTGCAGTGACATGTATAGTGGGCCCCAATTTTGCTCTTTAAGTGTTAAATTAACGAAAGAACAGGCTTTGTTGTATGTATTTAGTGACAGGGTGCCACATATATATATATATATATATCTAAAACAGATCATGTTGCTTGGGAGGATACTGGTATTTGGTTAAGATCTGTCTTGCAGATCACTGACTGGGAACTTAGAGCGGATGGGTCTAAATTCTCCCCCAGTATACATACTTTGTGTGTTCCATTATTTTGGGCCTGTACATGTTCACGAGGTGTACATGGCCTTAATAGCACTAAATAAACTAAACAGATGATTTCTGTGGAGAATGAGTCACCCATGTTGATTGGTCTCCTGGACTCTCTATGGGCTAAAGATAAGTATGACATTGGGGAAATGAGGGGGGTTGAACCGCTTACTGTCACACCTAAGGGCACACACAGACCAAGCAGAACTCAGTATCCCCAAAATCAGGAAGCTGTAAAGGGGTTACCCCCGTTCATGCTTCATTGGTAGAAAGAGGAGCTATTGTGCCTTGTCCAGACTCTCCCTGTAATACCCAAATTCTTCCTGTCCGAAAAGCCTCAGGTGATTGGCGTTTTGTTCAAGATCTCAGACCTGTTGACGATGCAGTTTATGCAAGGGCTCCTGTTGTGCCAAACCCCTTTATGATTCTATCTGCTGTGCCGGCGTCGGCTGAATGGTTTTCAGTTTTTAGCATTCCCGTCACACCAGAATCACAGTTTACGTTCACATTCTTAAACATGCGTTGGACTTGGACAGTCTGCCCCCAAGGTTACTCGGAATCTCCGGTGGTATTTACTGCTGCTTTGGTACAACATTTAGAGGGTTTCATACCCCCCGATGGGAGTATGTTAACTTCTTCAGGTATAGGATGCAGCATTTTCACTTTTGGATAAATAGCGTGCCCAATTTCAACTTACTGCTACTCATGCCAAGAATATAAGATATGCATATTATTAGTAGATTTGGATAAAAAACACTGATGTTTCTAAAACTGTTTGAATAACGTCTGTGAGTATAACGTAACTTATGTAGCAGGTAAAACCCCGAGGACTAACCGTTCAGAATTATTTTTTTTGAGGTCTCTGTCTGTTCAGTAAAACTCTCATTGGGAAACAATATTTCTTAGGCACTTGTTTTCAGTTCCTACTGCTTCCACTGCATGTCACCAGTCTTTGGAATTTGGTTGAGGTTATTCCTTTGTGCAATGAAGAAGTACGGCCATCTAGGAACTGGGTAACACTGTTTAGAGTGCGCAAGGCTTGAAAAGTAGCGTTGGTTTGTTGTCTTCCTGTATTGAACACAGATAGACCCGTCTTCAATTTGATCGATTATCAACGTTTAAAAATACCTAAAGTTGTATTACAAAAGTAGTTTGAAATGTTTTAGCAAAGTTTACAGGCAACTTTTGAGATATTTTGTAGTGACTTTGCACAAATTGGGAGCACTTTTTTTCTGGATCAAACGCGCCAAATAAATGGACATTTTGGATATATATTGACAAAATTAATTGGAGTGTCAACAAAATAAGCTCGTCAAAGGTAAGGCATGTTTTATATTTTATTTCTGCGTTTTGTGTAGCGCCTGAAGGGTTGAAATATGCTCCTCTCTTTGTTTACTGTTGTGCTATCATCAGATAATAGCTTCTTATGCTTTCGCCGAAAATCCTTTTTAAATCTGACATGTTGGGTGGATTCACGAGTGTAGCTTTAATTTAGTATCTTACATGTGTGATTTAATGAGTTAGATTTTTATATAATTTTATTTGAATTTGCCGCGCTGCATTTTCCCTGGCTTTTGGCCAAGTGGGACGCAAGCGTCCCCTATACCTTAATTAAGGTAATACAGTATGTCAACAACCTATTACTGTGTTCTGAACCCCAGCAAGCATGCAAAGTTGACACCAAGCTCTGTTAGTGTTTCTAGCTGAAAATGGCCACAAAGTTTCCAAGAAAAATATACAACTTGTCTACCAAACAGTTGTATATCTGGGACATGACATTACACCTAATGGTAGGAAATTGGGTTTGGAGCATGGGGCTGCAATTCTCTTGATACCACAGCCAGTTACAAAACAGCACATGATGACACTCACAGGAATGGCAGGCTATTGCAGAGCTTGGCTACCTGATTATGCTGAAGTCACTCAGCCACTTTCTGATCTCATTCACAGCCAAAAGATGGAGATGAATGATAAGAGAAAGTGGACACCTGGAGAACTGCAGGCATTTGACAAAATTGAAACAATTGCTAACCTCTTCTCCTTGTTTGTTGATGGCTCTGCCCAAAAGTCACCACAGGGTGAATAATTTGTGGCCTATGCAGTCACTACTGCTGTTGATACATTATAGAGGGCAAAACTGCCATCACATCTGTCAGCTCAGGCTGTAGAATTGTTTGCACTGACTAGATAGTGTTATTCAGAACATCTCTGAAAGTTTGCAGATTGACCTGCGAACACATTGTAGTTATCATCCGTCCACTGGTGGTCTTGAAGAGCGAGCCAACCAAATGCTGAAAATGAAATTGGCTAAACTGATGGCTGAGACCGGATTGCCATGGGTAACAGTAATGCCTCTGGCTCTGATGTACATGCGTGGACGCACGCATCGTACAACCAGTTTAGCACCTCATGAAATACTCACAGGAAGACCCATGAGAATGCTTATCACTCCATTCCCACAGAACAGGTTGACATTTATGGGTTATGAGGATCAAATGGTAAGTTACTGTGTTGCACTTAACAATGTTCTGAAGTCTATTTTTCCCAGGGTGACAGTGGCTTTACCTGAATCAAAAGGGAGGACCATTACAAACTTCAACCAGGCGAGCAGAAAGACCTGGCACCAACAGCGCTGGACTGTTCCATTCCAGGAGCACCTAATGACCCAGACAGTGGGGAAAGTTGCAGAGAGGTCTACACACATATATATATATTACTGCATTGTCGGAACTAGAAGCACAAGCATTTCGCTACACTCGCATTAACATCTGCTAACCATGTGTATGTGACAAATAAAATTTGATTTGATTTTGACATGGGTTCACGCACAGTCACTGCAGGAAGGGTACCGCACAACCCAGATGAAGATGTACCAGCCGATGTCCCATCGTAGGCAACCCCAGATGCCATGGGGCGACCAGGACCGTTCTCTACGCATCATGTTTGTTGCTTTCATGGTCAGTCTTCTCATTGCAGCTGTTGTATTGCAGCTGTTGCATTCACAGGGTAAAACTTTGAGTGAAAAATGCATTAATGGTGATTTGTCATTGACACAATATATGATAGGCGGATTTGATTGTGCACATTGGTGTACCAAAATGATTTTAGAACCCAGACATCGTGTACCAGAGACTATTCTAATCCAACCCCGGCAAACTCCATTCCGATCCTGCCATTGTCTCAACCCAAGTAGTATCTCCATACCACAATTCAATGATTCCTATCTGGGAATGTCAACGTGTGTTAATTACAGTGTCTTCCCAATAGGATGTAGCTAGATAAATTAAACTGAATGTGGGGTACACCACTATTCAGACAGAAACAGACTTACTCTCCACATCAATATGACTCAGCCACGTTTACTGAACATTTTTGGATCTGTGGTGATAAAGCATATCTTTATTTACTAACAAATTGGACAGGGTGCTGTGTTTTGGTAAACTAAATATCTCCATCGCTGTAATGCATAAAACCAACTCCTCCATTCCAAGCAGATTAAGACCGGTTAAATGACGTTCCAATTGAGTCATGACAATCCTCGAAACTTAAAGTTTTGGCGCAGGTTCATTCCTTGGTATGGGGCATCTTAAAAAGCCCAGGATTTAGGTTGATTATGATATCATTTAGAATCTTTGGTCAATTTAACCACTTCGATAATAAGACCGGAATTGCAAGCCAAATAGGGTAGCGCTTGACATGTTGCTTGCTAGCAGGGGAGGGGGGAGTGTGCAAAATGATGGGTGACCCATTGCTGTAAATTAATACCCCAGGGTGAGGGTAACTTGAATATGGTTGTGGAACATCTGAAAGAGCTCAGTGGTGATCTCGCAAACGAACACCAACCAGACAACGATTGGAATCCATTTGGATGGGTTCAGTCATTCTTAGGTGTTATGGGAGCTACTAATGGGAGCTACTAATATTTCATTGGTTGATTTATGGCTTAGTTATTTGTTTTACAATAAGGCTTATTAATTAAGTGTTAAGAAATTATGCAGGAAAGCCATTGAGACTATTCTTGCCATGCCATTACCGACCCCTGAAGGAAACGTCTCAGAACCCTATATACCGGATTTATTTCCTATGTCTGATTGTCTGATGAAGATGATGATAATCCCTAACTCCAGGTAAAAACTTTCAGTTTTAATGGTGCAGCATGTCCATAGGCCATGCTCAAGGCAGAGGTTCTGTACATTTTGCTCCCAAGGTAAAGTTAATATCTGTTACGGCTAGACATTCCATTGGAGGAAAGTTTTGACAACATCCGGTGAAATTGCAGTGTGCGAAATTCAAATTAAATTATTATAAATATTTAACTTTCATAAAATCACAAGTGCAATACACCAAAATACAGCGTAACATTGTTAATCCAGCCAACGTGTCAGATTTCAAAAAGGCTTTACGGTAAAAGCAAACCATTCGATTATTTGAGGACATCACCCCATATCATACAAACACATGAAAATCATATTTCAAACAAGCAGGTGCGACATGAAAGTCAGAAATAATGATATAATTCATGCCTTACCTTTGAAGATCTTCTTCTGTTGGCACTCCAATATGTCCCAGAAACATCACAAATAGTCATTTTGTTCGATAAATTCCTTCTTTATATCCCCAAAATGTTCATTTTATTTGGCACGTTTGATTCAGAAATACACCGGTTCCAACTCGCCCAACATGTCTACAAAGTATCAAATAAGTTACCTGTAAACTTGGTCCAAACATTTCAAACAACTTTCCTAATACAACTTTAGGTATCCTAAAATGTAAATAATGAATAAAATTTAAGATGGAAAATACTGTGTTCAATAGCGGATAAAATCAAAGTGGAGCGAGCTCCAGGTAGCGCGCACCAAACAAGAGTCCACTTGGCTTGACACTTAAAGTACAGCCATACTTTTTATTTCTCAAAGGAAAAAGATCAACCAATTTCTAAAGACTGTTGACATCTAGTGGAAGCCATAGGAACTGCAACCAGGTGCCTCATAAATCTAGTTTCCCATAGAAACTCTATAGAAAACACAGTGACCTCAATTATTTTTTCCTGGATGGTTTGTCCTCGGGGTTTCACCTGCCAAATAAGTTCTGTTATACTCACAGACATTATTTTAAAAGTTTTAGAAACTGTAGAGTGTTGTCTACCCAGATACACCATATATGCATATCCTAGCTTCTGGGCCTGAGTAGCAGGCAGTTTACTTTGGGCATGCTTTTATCCGGATGTGAAAATACTGCCCCCTATCCCAAAGATGTTTTTTTTACCTCTCTGGGATATGTGGGACGGTAGCGTCCCACCTGGCCAACATCCAGTGAAAATGCAGAGTGCCAAATTCAAATAAATTAGTATAAAAATGTAACTTTGAATTAATCACACATTCAATATACCAAATTAAAGCTACACTTGTTGTGAATTTCCCCTTCTTTCCCCCTTCTGATGACCAGGTGGCGAATCGCATCTCTGCATGTCTGGCAGGCATATCAGTGTGGATGACAGATCACCACCTCAAGCTGAACCTCGGCAAGACGGAGCTGCTCTTCCTCCCGGGGAAGGACTGCCCGTTCCATGATCTCGCCATCACGGTTGACAACTCCATTGTGTCCTCCTCCCAGAGCGCTAAGAACCTTGGCGTGATCCTGGACAACACCCTGTCGTTCTCAACTAACATCAAGGCGGTGGCCCGTTCCTGTAGGTTCATGCTCTACAACATCCGCAGAGTACGACCCTGCCTCACACAGGAAGCAGCGCAGGTCCTAATCCAGGCACTTGTCATCTCCCATCTGGATTACTGCAACTCGCTGTTGGCTGGGCTCCCTGCCTGTGCCATTAAACCCCTACAACTCATCCAGAACGCCGCAGCCCGTCTGGTGTTCAACCTTCCCAAGCTCTCCCACGTCACCCCGCTCCTCCGCTCTCTCCACTGGCTTCCAGTTGAAGCTCGCATCCGCTACAAGACCATGGTGCTTGCCTACGGAGCTGTGAGGGGAACGGCACCTCAGTACCTCCAGGCTCTGATCAGGCCCTACACCCAAACAAGGGCACTGTGTTCATCCACCTCTGGCCTGCTCGCCTCCCTACCACTGAGGAAGTACAGTTCCCGCTCAGCCCAGTCAAAACTGTTCGCTGCTCTGGCCCCCCAATGGTGGAACAAACTCCCTCACGACGCCAGGACAGCGGAGTCAATCACCACCTTCCGGAGACACCTGAAACCCCACCTCTTTAAGGAATACCTAGGATAGGATAAAGTAATCCTTCTCCCCCCCGCCCCCCTTAAAAGATTTAGATGCACTATTGTAAAGTGGCTGTTCCACTGGATGTCATAAGGTGAATGAACCAATTTGTAAGTCGCTCTGGATAAGAGCGTCTGCTAAATGACTTAAATGTAAATGTAATGTGAATCCAGCCAACGTGTCAGATTTAAAAAATGCTTTACGGCGAAAGCAAACGATGCTATTATCTCAGGATATTACCCCAGTAAACAAAGAGAGCAGCATATTTCAACCCTGGCAGGCGCGACAAAACACAGGAATAAAAAATATAATTCATGCCTTACCTTTGACGAGCTTCTTTTGTTGGCACTCCGATATGTCCCATAAACATCACAAATGGTCCTTTTGTTCGATTAATTCCGTCGATATATATCCAAAATGTCCATTTATTTGGCACGTTTGATCAAGAAAAACACCACTTCCAACTTGCGCAATGTAACTACAAAATATCTCAAAAGTTACCTGCAAGCTTTGTCCAAACATTTCAAACTACTTTTGAAATACAACTTTGGGTATTTTTTTAACGTAAATAATCGATCAAATTGAAAACGGGATGATCTGTGTTCAATACCGGAGGAAAACGAAGTGGAGCGTTCTTTCAGGTCACGCGCCTCTAACAAAGAGTACACTTCCCTCGAGCCTCATTCTGAACAGTGTTACATCTTCATTTCTCAAAGCAAAAACCTCAACCAATTTCTAAAAACTGTTGACATCCGGTGGAAGCGGTAGGAACTGCAAGAATGTCCCTTAGAAATCTGGATTCCCAATGAAAACTCATTGAAAAGAGTGACCTCAAAAGAAAATCTGATTGGTTTGTCCTTGGGGTTTCGCCTGCCAAATCATTTGTTATGCTGACAGTTTTGGAAACTTCAGAGTTTTCTATCCAAATCTACTAATACTATGCATATCTTCTGTGGATGAGTAGCAGGCAGTTGAATTTGGGCATGCTTTTCATCCAAAAATACGAATGCTGCCCCCTATCCTAGAGAAGTTAA
The DNA here is from genome assembly GCF_023373465.1 of Oncorhynchus keta. Taxonomy (NCBI): domain Eukaryota; kingdom Metazoa; phylum Chordata; class Actinopteri; order Salmoniformes; family Salmonidae; genus Oncorhynchus; species Oncorhynchus keta. Next base: position 30,656,706 of record NC_068446.1, on the reverse strand, counting down.
GGGCCTACCGTCATGGTGACCCAGTGGCTATATGGACAGTCTCAACAAAGCTATTGCCTTGTGTTTGGTGATAAAGTATGTACCAATGTTTATATTCATATGTTCCTTTTCCCCCTTCTGGCACCGTTTGAACGTTTGAAACTTGCAATGTAGTGTACTAAGTGTAAGAAAGGTATTTCCTTTTCCTCTTCCTCATGTCAATGCAATATTTAATGAAAATGCTTGTAAGTCATTTATATTAGGTTGAAACTTAGTCTCAAAAGGGAGGACATGTTGTGGAAAATTACATAATTAGTCATGCTATCCCACGTTTTACTGCTTAAAGAATAGTCTCTTGTATATGCTAGTGTTTTTTTTTCTAACCTGATACAAACTTATCTTGGTGTGACTTAGTCATGAGACTGGGCTTGCAGCTAAGAGAGGTTTGGGTGCAACCGTAGCATGTGAAATCCCATGGGTTTACTATCTTCAGAAAGTCACACGTATGGAACCTTGCAGAAAGGAGTACAATATAGTGATTTTGTTGCAGTTAGACGGTTGAGCCCTCAGGCTACCAACCTCATGCTATCTTAAAGTCTGCACAGACAACTAATTACCTTTTACACACTCTACTGACTACCACATGTACAGAAAGGGGTAGTATTTTCTCTATAAAAGTAGAGACCTGCCTATGTTTGTTAAGCTTTCAACTCTGAACCATTACTGGTGATGTTGATTGCTTCATTTTTGCAAATCTTATAATAAAGATTTTGTTGGAAGAATTTACAGTCTCTCTCTTCCTCTAGAATTTCCCTGACAAGCTCTGTCAGATTGACCATTGCATTCTTGGTCAACTCTCTGACCAGGGCCTTCTCCCTCGATTTCTCAGTTTGGCCGGGCGGCCAGCTCTAGGAAGAGTCTTGGTGATTCCAAACTTCTTCCATTTAAGAATGATGGAGGCCACTGTGTTCTTGGGACATTCAATGGCCGCAGAATTTTTTTTTTTTTTAACCCTTCCTCAGATCTGTGCCTTGGCACAATCCTGTCTCTGAGCTCTAAGGGCAATTCCTTCGACCTCATAGCTCGGTGTTTGCTCTGACATGCACTGTCAACTGTGACATTATATAGACAGGTGTGTGTGTGTCTTTCCAAAACATGTCCAATTTATTTAATTTACCACATGTGGACTCCATTCAAGTTGTAGATGCATCTCAAGGATGATCAATGGAAACAGAATGCACCTGAGCTCAATTTCGAGTCTCATAGCAAAGGGTCTGAATACTTATGTAAATAACGTATCTCTGTTTTTTTATTTGAATAAATTTGCAATTATTTCTAAACCTGTTTTGGCTTTGTCATTATGGGGTATTGTGTGTAGATTGAGAAATGTTTTATTTAATCCATTTTAGAATAAGGCTGTAACGTAACATGTGGAAAAAGGGAAGGGGTCTGAATACTTTCCAAATGCACTGTACATGTATTGGAGGTATTATCATGCATCTATCATACTCCCTCTTCCTCTCTCTCTCTCTCTCCCATCACCATCCCCTCTCCGCTCTCTCTCTCTCTCCCATCACCATCCCCTCTCCTTCTCTCTCTAATCATCCACCTCTTCTCCTTCTCTCTAACCCTGCACCTCCCCTCCCTTACACACTTTCACCCCTCCCTTCCCTTCTCCCTCCATCTCGCTATGTGAGACATGACATTTGCCAGTAGTGTGACACGTCCCCTCCATGGTCCCCAGCAGAGGTCTGACTGCAGCTCGGCAACCTTCATTAAGAAGAGGAAATTAAAAAGTGATTTCCCAACAAGCGGTTGCCTCGTTTACAATTGCCCTCTATCATCTACTTGACCTAATCCTAAACCCACATGACCAACACCTAATCCTAAACCCACATGACCAACACCTAATCCTAAACCCACATGACCAACACCTAATCCTAAACCCACATGACCAACACCTAATCCTAAACCCACATGACCAACACCTAATCCTAAACCCACATGACCAACACCTAATCCTAAACCCACATGACCAACACCTAATCCTAAACCCACATGACCAACACCTAATCCTAAACCCACATGACCAACACCTAATCCTAATCCCACATGACCAACACCTAATCCTAAACCCACATGACCAACACCTAATCCTTAACCCACATGACCAACACCTAATCCTAAACCCACATGACCAACACCTAATCCTAAACCCACATGACCAACCCAGAGACCAACTCAGCATACATTAACTGTTATGTATGCATTGTACTATGGAAGGTGTTTTGAGAATGAGGATGGATGCAATGTCACCTTCCCTGTAATCTACGTATGTCTAGGTACTAAATGTCCATCCTTCTATAATACATAAATTGCCTATGTACTGTATATAAAATGTATGAATAGGAGACAAAAAGCGGTGTTAAACTCAACAATCTGGTACAAATATTACCCACTCTTCCATTCCTCCTACCACTAGGTAAATCCATCTCTGTGTGTGTATTCAGGAGAGACCACTTTGCGAGTACACAGCATCGCCTATGACAGCTTCTGAAAATCAAATCACATTTTATTGGTCACATTCACATATTTAGCAAATGTTATTGCGGGTGTAGCGGCATGCTTGTGTTCCTAGCTCCAACAGTGCAGTAGTATCTAACAATTCACAACTATACACACAAATCTAAAAGTAAAATAATGGAATTAAGAAATATATAAATATTAGGACGAGCAACGTCGGAGTGGCATTGACTAAAATACAGTAGAATTCAGTATATACATATGAAATAAGTAAAGCATTATGTAAACATTAGTAAAGTGACTAGAGTTCCATTATTAAAGTGTCCAGTGATTCCATGTCTATGTACATAGGGCAGTAGCCTCTAAGGTGCAGGGTTGAGTAACCGGGTGGTACCCAGCTAGTGATGAATATCTCAGACAGTAGCCTCTGCTGTGTGCCTTCCCTTCCCTGGTCCATTACTTCACTCTCCGGTGCCCAGATTGGAGAACAGAGAGAGAGAGAGCGAGAGAGAGAGTGAGAGAGACGCAGAGAGAGGGAGAGAGAGAGGCAGTGAGAGAGAGGCAGTGAGAGAGAGAAAGAGGCAGAGAAAGAGGCAGAGAGAGAAAGAGGCAGAGAGAGAGAGAGAGAGAGAGAGAGAGAGAGAAGAGAGAGAAAGAGGCAGAGAGAGAGAGAGAGAGAGAAAGAGGCAGAGAAAGAGTGAGAGAGAGAGGGAGAGAAAGAGGCAGAGAAAGAGTGAGAGAGAGAGAGAGGGAGAGAAAGAGGCAGAGAAAGAGTGAGAGAGAGAGAGAGAGAGAGTGAGAGAGAAAGAGGCAGAGAAAGAGAGAGAGAGTGAGAGAGAGAGAGAGAGAGAGAGAGAGAGAGAGAGAGAGAGAGAGAGAGAGAGAGAGAGAGAGAGAGAGAGAGAGAGAGAGAGACTGTGCAACACTGTACATAGCTTATGTAACATTTTAAATGTCATACAACATTTGTTAACTGCTAACAATGTAAGATTTTAAATGTTTTTATTCTGTCAACTTTTGTGTGTGTGTATTGTTTACTGTTAATGTCTGTTTTTGTCTTTGTTTAGTCTAATTCACTTTGTTGGTTTTTGTCATTGTTGTTATTTTAGTTTGTCACTTGATTTGACAATGTAAATATGTTTCCCATGCCAATAAAGCCACTTTTAATTGATTAGAGAGAGAGAGTGACAAGCCTCTTGTGTTTGTACCTGCATTAATTGTACTAATGATCAGAAGAGGTCACTCTCTCCATGATCCCTGTTGTACCATTAAACACATAAAAAACACTGATTAACAGGAAATTCACTCAGTGCATCAATCTTGCGTAATTAAAGCCTCTGTCTTGACTCTCTCTCTCTCTCTTCTTTCTTCCTTGACTTCACAAAGTCAAGCAGCATCCTCCTTTTAATGAACTAATGAGCCACTGTGCTTGGCTGACCAAGAGTGAAACAAGAAAGGAGACCAACTGGCAATGCAGGCTGCTTTACGAGCCAAATAAAGTATTTCGCTCTGGGTAGGTTCTTCAGTCTCTGGATGGAAAAACACCACTAAAGGGGCTGTAGAGAAACATCTTGCCAGGGATGGGGAGGTGTGTGTGGCATGTTTGCATGGAAAGGAAAGGACACAGCTGTCATGTTAAGAGCAGGCATACACACAGGCCCATAACATGAATCTATCATATATGTAGTGGTCTGTCAGACGTGAGGGCAGTGTGTTGTGTTGGACTGGAGGGAAATATGAGAGTGGTAGTAGAGGTGCATATGGCTAGGCCTTACCCACATGCTCATGCAAGCAGCTGCTGTATGTGCCATGAGAAGAGAGGAGAGGGAGGAGAGAGGACAGAGAGAGCAGAGGGAAGAAAGAGAGGAGATGGAAGAGAGGGAGAAGAGGGAAGAGAGAGAGGAGATGGAAGAGAGGGAAGAGAGAGAGGAGAGGGAAGAGAGAGAGGAGAGGGAAGAGAGGGAAGAGAAGGAGGAGAGGGAAGAAAGAGAGGAGATGGAAGAGGGAAGAGAGAGAGGAGAAGGAAGTGAGGGAGGAGAAGGAAGAGAGGGAGGGGAGAGGAGATGGAAGAGAGAGGAGAGGGAGAAGAGGGAAGAGAGAGAGGAGAGGGAAGAGAGAGAGGAGAGGGAAGAGAGAGGAGAAGGAAGAGAGGGAGGAGAGAGGAGATGGAAGAGAGAGGAGATGGAGGAGAGGGAAGAGAGGGAGGAGAGGGAAGAGAGGGAGAAGAGGGAAGAGAGAGGAGAGGGAAGAGAGGGAAGAGAGGGAAGAGAAGGAGGAGAGGGAAGAAAGAGAGGAGATAGAAGAGAGAGAGGAGAGGGAAGAGAGAGAGGAGAGGGAAGAGAGAGAGGAGAGGGAAGAGAGGGAGGAGAGGGAAGAGAGGGAGAAGAGGGAAGAGAGATGAGAGGGAAGAGAGGGAAGAGAAGGAGGAGAGGGAAGAAAGAGAGGAGATGGAAGAGAGGGAGAAGAGGGAAGAGAGAGAGGAGAGGGAAGAGAGAGAGGAGAGGGAAGAGAGAGGAGAAGGAAGAGAGAGAGGATATGGAGGAGAGGGAAGAGAGGGAGGAGGGGGAAGAGAGAGGAGAGGGAAGAGAATGAGGAGAGTGGAGGAGAGGGAAGAGAGGAAGGAGATGGAAGAGAGGGAGGAGAGGGAGAAGAGGGAAGAGAAGGAGGAGAGAGAATGAGAGAGGAGGAGAGGGAAGAGAGGAAGGAGAGGGAAGAGAGGAAGGAGAGGGAAGAGAGGGAGAAGAGGGAAGAGAGAGGAGAGGGAAGAGAGGGAAGAGAGAGGAGAGAGGAGGAGAGAGGAGGAGAGAGGAAGAGAGGAAGGAGATGGAAGAGAGGGAGGAGAGGGAGGAGAGGGAAGAGAGGGAGGAGAGGGAAGAGAGGGAGAAGAGGGAAGAGAGAGGAGAGGGAAGAGAGAGGGGAGGGAAGAGAGGGAAGAGAGAGGAGATGGAAGAGAGGAAGGAGAGGGAGGAGAGGGAAGAGAGGGAAGAGAGAGGAGAGGGAAGAGAGGGAAGAAGAAGGGAAGAGAGGAGAGAGGAGGAGAGAGGAGGAGAGGGAAGAGAGGAAGGAGAGGGAAGAGAGGGAGGAGAGGGAGAAGAGGGAAGAGAGAGAGGAGAGGGAAGAGACAGGAGAAGGAAGACAGGGAGGGGAGGGAAGAGAGGGAGGAGAGGGAAGAGAGGGAGGAGAGGGAAGAGAGGAGAGATGAATCACTCTGAAGTGTATAGTGTGCCTGAGCATGGTGCGGCATTGCAGCGGTTTCATAGCCTCCTCTCTCTCTTTCTCAGTCTGTATACACAAATAGAGAAGCAGTGTGTGTATTTTTTAATCCTATTGGAAGGTGCCTCAGTGGTGGGATGCTCAGCCAGTGACAGGTCCTTTAAATTCACCACTGCCAATTAGAGTCACTCCTGACGGCTGAAAAAAAAACAGCATTGGCGATGAGCGCGGCTCCCAATGTAGCGATGGAAATGCCGTAATTTGGAGTAATTCGTCATATCGCTAGCGCTTGCCCTGCATGCCTGCCTGCCCGCCCGCCCGCCTGCCCGCCCGACAGAATAAATAGGGTCAGCGGCGTGTGATCGGCAACATTCATTTATATGTAAATGACCCCATCTCTCTACATCCCCATGTTTCTCTCTCCCTCTCATTCCCTCTTTCTTCCTGTTTTTCCTTCTTCCCTCTCTCTCGTATGTATCCCCTGCCTGCCTCTCCTCCCCTGCTCCCTACTCCCTCCTTCACTGTGCTCTGCTTTTGGGTCTCTCTCTGGTGTGCTACGGCTCTGTGTTGTGGGCCTGCATATAGTAGTGTTCAGTATCACTATGATCTACTGGAGACACTTAGCATTCAGAACACAGCAATTATCTTCAAAAGGGAAACATTCGCCCCAAAAACAAAGATAAAAACAAGAAACGGTCTGTACTTAGCCTACTCATTATAAGTGTTGTCCTTTCCCCTTTGTTATAACGTTTCAAAAATATATTTGTTCTATTTTCTATTTAGTTAGAGGAAAGAACAGGCGCAAACTTTTTTTAATGGTGCCAAGGTTCAGTTTATGTTCAGTATATAATCAACTGGAGAGAGAGAGAGAGAGAGAGAGAGAGAGAGAGAGAGAGAGAGAGAGAGAGAGAGAGAGAGAGAGAGAGAGAGAAGAGAGAGAAAGAAGAGAGAGAGAGAGAGAGAGAGAGAAAAAGAGAAAAAGAGAAAGAGAGAAAAAGAGAGAGAGAGAGCAGTGGAGTACATCAGATAGATAGTGTGTGGGAGCCTGGAGGTGTACTTGCTTGGTTCATTAGCTACCTTTATTGTACTGATGCAGAACCAGGGTCCTGTAAATTCCTGCGTCAGTGTGACAAGATAGATAATTACACCTCCATAAATAATGGAAAGCATCAGCCACTTCCTATAGATGTGCCTTAATGAGGCTAATACATGGTGAGAAGCTGAGGGTGCTTGGCAGGTAGTGCCCCTAATGTTTTGCTTAACTATATCCCATGAAGCAAAGATCCTCCACCTCTGCTGATTTTTCCTGATTATTTTTTAAGTGGACAGACTGTATATTAAAGGAGGGTAAAAACATTGCTGCGGTAGATGTTGCATTTTGCATGTCTGAGTGAGGTGTTTATTTTCCATAAGTTATTCATGAAGGACCTCCTTTGATGATGCATTGATTTTATTATCAAATCTTTCAAATGATTTTCCATCTACCGTTTATTTATTTATGTCCAGCCCATCACTGAAATATGTAGGAAGGTATAATTCTGTTAGTTGGACGGAGAACCTTTTGGATTTAATCTCTGTCAATAATTCATATGTAGAGATAAATCCATCTGGTGTACACATCTGGGACGAGGCAAAGAGTCCCTGTTGTGAAGATGAGATGTACCTTTTAATAAGGTAATAAGGCTCTCTCTCTTTTTAAGTGAGATGTTTTCATGTGTTCCACAAAGTGAGACTAAACTATTTTTCAATCACGAGATAAAATCCCTCCAAAAAGTATTTCAAAGGGAATATTTCAAAAATAGCATTTCAAGCTGCACCCCCCCTCTATATCCACCTCTCTCAACTCCATGTGAGCCAAATGGTGTGTGTAGTGTAGAGGGGGTTGGTGCAAACTCCTGCAACCATTGATAACAGGGACTCTGTGTGTGTGTGTGTGTGTGTGTGTGTGTGTGTGTGTGTGTGTGTGTGTGTGTGTGTGTGTGTGTGTGTGTGTGTGTGTGTGTGTGTGTGTGTGTGTGTGTGTGTCATTGAGAATACCAACAACAGAGCCTCACACACTAGCTGAGTTAGTGTGTGCCTCTGTCACACAACATCCCTTAAATAACTTGCTTGCCACACACACCACACACACACACACACACTAATGTCCTCATAGCCATTCTCCCCCCTTCTACCCAGCTGCTACAAGACAATAAATTCACATCACACTGGAACAGTGGCTAATACATTTGATTTGTAATAAAAAAAACACTTCCAAACAAGCTGTTTATATTTCAGACATGCTGTTTGTAGGCATATTTACGTCAGAAGTGTCCCCTTGTACTGCAGCATACGCAATACAGGCCCTTATTTCCTGGTAAGGTTCATTACTTTCTGTGCATGGCTTTAATTCTCCATCATTAGGGTTAATGTGGTTCTGTGTAGAACGGCGGAGCAGAGTGGTGGTCATTAGGGTTAATGTGGTTCTGTGTAGAACGGCGGAGCCGAGCCGAGTGGTGGTTATGGCCATAGCTGTGTAGCAGCTGGGGAGAGGAGAGGAGACCACATGAGCATGACTCTATCATACAGCCTGATGGTGCCAGAGCCCAGTGTGAGCCTCCCCCGCTTCTCTGACCACCACCGCTGCAGGGACCCCCCCGCCATCATCCAAATGAAACAACACATAGGACTATTATTTCACAGACACACACTGAAGAAATGACCTGGCTTCACTTTTAATATGAACGTGAGGAAACTGGGAGAGTTACACAACAGCACTTCCAACCGAGCAAGCTGTAAAAGCAATGTTGAAAAGACAATTCCCTGCATGACTGACGACAGAAGGCTTATTACAATTTCAGAGGTGCCAGGTGTGTTTGATTCCTCTTCCCAGTGTCCTTGTGTCTGGAGTGACACACCCACCTTGATTTCTTTATTTATTAAGCTTGACAAATCAAATCTGGATCTCTCAGGTCCCAGCACACTGCTGTTGGACGTGGTGAGACACACAAGCAAAGTGCATGACGATACTAACGCAACACCCTGCTACAACTCAACTCTCTGTGAAGGGAAAGAGGTATGGACTGTAGGTGTGAGTAAGGATGACAAAAGGCAGAATTTTTACAGTTTACTAGGAATTTATTCCTTCACACGGTAATATGAGGAAAAGGGGCTGGACGGAACCAGTGCAAAGAAAGTAAATATTAAAGCCCCTTCTATCTAACCTGCCTACCCACTACTTACCTAATTTAGCACCACCTGGTGCCCTAACCAAAATACAGTGGGTGGTCCACCCAGATCTTACCTTGTGTGCCTCGACAGTGAATATACTATGGGTATATGTATGCCCGCGGGCCTCTTGCCTAAGCACTCCCTAGGTGCCTTCCCCTTAATCTCTCAGCAATCGCTTTCTGCAATGACCTCCCAGCAATGATCTCACTCCTGAACAACAGAATACTGGCTGTTATAACTGGAGAAGGAGTCTAATGGGATACAGCTGTAACTTGACGAGGGGGCAGGGTCAGCTCCAATTGGTTGACCGTGGAGTCAACCAATCAGCTGCTTGGGGGATTTCAGGAAGCCATTTCCTGAAATACACACATGCAAATACACAAACTATAACAGAGAAACTGGGGAACGTAACAATGTAACAGTATAGCTTCCGTCCCTCTCCTGGGCTCAAACCAGGGACCCGCTGCACACATCAACAACTGACACCCACGAAGCATCGTTACCCATCGCTCCACAAAAGCCGCAGCCCTTGCAGAGCAAGGGGAACAACTACTTCAAGGTCTCAGAGCAAGTGACATCACAGATTGAAAAGCTATTAGCGCGCACCCCACTAACTAGCTAGCCATTTCACATCGGTTACACTCACCCCCGTTTTGACCTCCCCCTTTTCCGCAGCAACCAGTGATCCGGGTCAACAGCATCAATGTAACAGTATAGCTTCCGTCCCTCTCCTCGCCCCTACCTGGGTTCGAACCAGGGACCCTCTGCACACATCGACAACAGCCACCCTCGAAGCATCGTTACCCATCGCTCCACAAAAGTTGCGGCCCTTGCAGACATGGCCCTTGCAGAGCAAGGGGAACAAATACTTCAAGGTCTCAGAGCGAGTGACGTCACCGATTGATAGCGCGCACCCCGCTAACTAGCTAGCCATTTCACATCGGTTACATGTACACACACACACAGTGTCTGTATGTTGCATCTCGGCCAAGGCCGCTTTAACTAACTATTGAATGGGCAGAGTCTGGGTAAGATCGTTTGTAGTGAAATTATTATAGTCATCAAACCCTATAGTACAGCAGCTGATGATGTCTTAACCATAATCTATGTATGATGAAATAAGCACAAATGAAATCAATATAACTTTCATAAATTTGAGGGATAATTTTACCTCAGGCTAGAGTACAGTGACAGACAAATTTACCCTTGTGTTTCTAGAAGTGCCATTTCTCATACTTTGTGAGTGGGGCTGCTGGGTAATAACTCGAGCTACTTGGAGTTGTATCGTTTTTGCTCCTTCGTTCTATTCTACTGGGAATCAGAGAGAGACTCTGCTGCTATCAGAACAAAGTATCTCCACAGTCAGCCAGCCAGCCTGAGCAGGCCTGGGTGTGTGTGTGTTTTGGTATCCCCAGAGTTGTCAGGCCGTGGGCCACATCTTCATTTGGCCCGCTGGATGGTGACCTTGGCACCCCCTTCCTCAGCGTATCAGGACTGTGTAATGAAGACTTCAGGGTCAGTCAAACAAATTTTAATAAATTGCCGTGCAGTGACTGAAAAGCAGGAATTCTAATCCCCTTGCATATTCGTTGGCACATTCATTCTTATCAGCAGGTGAAGCAGAGGTGGATGTGACTGTGTAGAGTGGATGTGACTGTGTAGAGTGGATGTGACTGTGCAGAGTGGATGTGACCATGTAGAGTGGATGTGACTGTGTATAGTGGATGTGACTGTGTAGAGTGGATGTGACTGTGCAGAGTGGATGTGACCATTTCGAGTGGATGTGACTGTGTAGAGTGGATGTGACTGTGCAGAGTGGATGTGAGTGTGTAGAGTGGATGTGACTGTGGATGTGACTGCGTATAGTGGATGTGACTGTGTAGAGTGGATGTGAGTGTGTAGAGTGGATGTGAGTGTGGATGTGACTGTGTATAATGGATGTGACTGTGTAGAGTGGATGTGAGTGTGTAGAGTGGATGTGAGTGTGGATGTGACTGTGTATAGTGGATGCGACTGTGTAGAGTGGATGTGAGTGTGTAGAGTGGATGTGACTGTGTAGAGTGGATGTAACTGTGTAGAGTGGATGTGAGTGTGTAGAGTGGATGTGAGTGTGTAGAGTGGATGTGACTGTGTACAGTGGACGTGACTGCGTGTAGAGTGGATGTGACTGTGTAGAGTGGATGTGACTGCATGTAGAGTGGATGTGACTGTGTAGAGTGGATGTGACTGTGTGTAGAGTGGATGTGACTGCGTGTAGAGTGGATGTGACTGTGCAGAGTGGATGTGACTGTGCAGAGTGGATGTGACTGCGTGTAGAGTGGATGTGACTGTGTATAGTGGATGCGACTGTGTAGAGTGGATGTGACTGTGCAGAGTGGATGTGACTGTGTAGAGTGGATGTGACTGCGTGTAGAGTGGATGTGACTGTGTAGAGTGGATGTGACTGTGTAGAGTGGATGTGACTGTGTGTAGAGTGGACGTGACTGCGTGTAGAGTGGATGTGACTGTGTAGAGTGGATGTGACTACGTGTAGAGGGGATGTGACTGCGTGTAGAGGGGATGTGACTGTGTAGAGTGGATGTGACTGTGTAGAGTGGATGTGACTGTGTAGAGTGGATGTGACTGTGTAGAGTGGATGTGACTGCGTGTAGAGTTCCTGTGACTGTGTAGAGTGGATGTGACTGTGTGTAGAGTGGATGTGACTGTGTGTAGAGTTCCTGTGACTGTGTAGAGTGGATGTGACTGCGTGTAGAGGGGATGTGACTGCGTGTAGAGTTCCTGTGACTGTGTAGAGTGGATGTGACTGCGTGTAGAGGGGATGTGACTGCGTGTAGAGTTCCTGTGACTGTGTAGAGTGGATGTGACTGTGTGTAGAGTGGATGTGACTGCGTGTAGAGTGGATGTGACTGTGTGTAGAGTGGATGTGACTGTGTGTAGAGTGGATGTGACCGTGTGTAGAGTGGATGTGACTGCGTGTAGAGTGGATGTGACTGTGTAGAGTGGATGTGACTGCATGTAGAGTGGATGTGACTGTGTAGAGTGGATGTGACTGCGTGTAGAGTGGATGTGACTGTGCAGAGTGGATGTGACTGTGCAGAGTGGATGTGACTGCGTGTAGAGTGGATGTGACTGTGTAGAGTGGTTGTGACTGTGCAGAGTGGATGTGACTGTGTAGAGTGGATGTGACTGCGTGTAGAGTGGATGTGACTGTGTAGAGTGGATGTGACTGTGTAGAGTGGATGTGACTGTGTGTAGAGTGGACGTGACTGCGTGTAGAGTGGATGTGACTGTGTAGAGTGGATGTGAGTGTGTAGAGTGGATGTGACTGTGTAGAGTGGATGTGACTGTGTAGAGTGGATGTGACTGCGTTTAGAGTTCCTGTGACTGTGTAGAGTGGATGTGACTGTGTGTAGAGTGGATGTGTCTGTGTAGAGTGGATGTGACTGCGTGTAGAGTGGATGTGACTGTGTGTAGAGTGGATATGACTGTGTGTAGAGTGGATGTGACCGTGTGTAGAGTGGATGTGACTGCGTGTAGAGTGGATGTGACTGTGTGTAGAGTGGATGTGACTGCGTGTAGAGTGGATGTGACTGCGTGTAGAGTGGATGTGACTGTGTAGAGTGGATGTGACTGTGTAGAGTGGATGTGACTGTGTAGAGTGGATGTGATTGTGCAGAGTGGATGTGAGTGTGTAGAGTGGATGTGACTGCGTGTAGAGTGGATGTGACTGTGTGTAGAGTGGATGTGACTGTGTGTAGAGTGGATGTGACCGTGTGTAGAGTGGATGTGACTGCATGTAGAGTGGATGTGACTGTGTAGAGTGGATGTGACTGCATGTAGAGTGGATGTGACTGTGTAGAGTGGATGTGAGTGTGTAGAGTGGATGTGACTGTGTACAGTGGACGTGACTGCGTGTAGAGTGGATGTGACTGTGTAGAGTGGATGTGACTGCATGTAGAGTGGATGTGACTGTGTAGAGTGGATGTGACTGTGTGTAGAGTGGATGTGACTGCGTGTAGAGTGGATGTGACTGTGCAGAGTGGATGTGACTGTGCAGAGTGGATGTGACTGCGTGTAGAGTGGATGTGACTGTGTATAGTGGATGCGAATGTGTAGAGTGGATGTGACTGTGCAGAGTGGATGTGACTGTGTAGAGTGGATGTGACTGCGTGTAGAGTGGATGTGACTGTGTAGAGTGGATGTGACTGTGTAGAGTGGATGTGACTGTGTGTAGAGTGGACGTGACTGCGTGTAGAGTGGATGTGACTGTGTAGAGTGGATGTGACTGCGTGTAGAGGGGATGTGACTGCGTGTAGAGGGGATGTGACTGTGTAGATTGGATGTGAGTGTGTAGAGTGGATGTGACTGTGTAGAGTGGATGTGACTGTGTAGAGTGGATGTGACTGCGTGTAGAGTTCCTGTGACTGTGTAGAGTGGATGTGACTGTGTGTAGAGTGGATGTGACTGTGTGTAGAGTTCCTGTGACTGTGTAGAGTGGATGTGACTGCGTGTAGAGGGGATGTGACTGCGTGTAGAGTTCCTGTGACTGTGTAGAGTGGATGTGACTGCGTGTAGAGGGGATGTGACTGCGTGTAGAGTTCCTGTGACTGTGTAGAGTGGATGTGACTGTGTGTAGAGTGGATGTGACTGTGTAGAGTGGATGTGACTGCATGTAGAGTGGATGTGACTGTGTAGAGTGGATGTGACTGCAGAGTGGTGTAGAGTGGATGTGACTGTGCAGAGTGGAGACTGTGCAGAGTGGATGTGACTGCGTGTAGAGTGGATGTGACTGTGCAGAGTGGATGTGACTGCGTGTAGAGTGGATGTGACTGTGTAGAGTGGATGTGACTGTGTAGAGTGGATGTGACTGTGTGTAGAGTGGACGTGACTGCGTGTAGAGTGGATGTGACTGTGTACAGTGGATGTGACTGCATGTAGAGGGGATGTGACTGCGTGTAGAGGGGATGTGACTGTGTAGAGTGGATGTTAGTGTGTAGAGTGGATGTGACTGTGTAGAGTGGATGTGACTGTGTAGAGTGGATGTGACTGTGTAGAGTGGATGTGACTGCGTTTAGAGTTCATGTGACTGTGTAGAGTGGATGTGACTGTGTGTAGAGTGGATGTGACTGTGTAGAGTGGATGTGACTGCGTGTAGAGTGGATGTGACTGTGTGTAGAGTGGATATGACTGTGTGTAGAGTGGATGTGACCGTGTGTAGAGTGGATGTGACTGCGTGTAGAGTGGATGTGACTGCGTGTAGAGTGGATGTGACTGCGTGTAGAGTGGATGTGACTGCGTGTAGAGTGGATGTGACTGTGTAGAGTGGATGTGACTGTGTAGAGTGGATGTGACTGTGTAGAGTGGATGTGAGTGTGTAGAGTGGATGTGACTGTGTAGAGTGGATGTGACTGCGTATAGTGGATGTGACTGTGTAGAGTGGATGTGACTGTGTAGAGTGGATGTGAGTGTGTAGAGTGGATGTGAGTGTGGATGTGACTGTGTATAGTGGATGTGACTGTGTAGAGTGGATGTGAGTGTGTAGAGTGGATGTGAGTGTGGATGTGACTGTGTATAGTGGATGTGACTGTGTAGAGTGGATGTGAGTGTGTAGAGTGGATGTGACTGTGTAGAGTGGATGTGACTGTGTATAGTGGATGTGACTGTGTAGAGTGGATGTGAGTGTGTAGAGTGGATGTGACTGTGTAGACTGGATGTAACTGTGTAGAGTGGATGTGAGTGTGTAGAGTGGATGTGAGTGTGTAGAGTGGATGTGACTGTGTAGAGTGGATGTGACTGTGTAGAGTGGATGTGACTGCATGTAGAGTGTATTTGACTGTGTAGAGTGGATGTGACTGTGTGTAGAGTGGATGTGACTGCGTGTAGAGGGGATGTGACTGCGTGTATAGTTCCTGTGACTGTGTAGAGTGGATGTGACTGTGTGTAGAGTGGATGTGACTGTGTGTAGAGTGGATGTGACTGTGTGTAGAGTGGATGTGACTGTGTAGAGTGGATGTGACTGCATGTAGAGTGGATGTGACTGTGTAGAGTGGATGTGACTGCGTGTAGAGTGGATGTGACTGTGCAGAGTGGATGTGACTGTGCAGAGTGGATGTGACTGCGTGTAGAGTGGATGTGACTGTGTAGAGTGGATGTGACTGTGTAGAGTGGATGTGACTGTGGATGTGAGAGTGGATGTGACTGTGTAGAGTGGATGTGACTGCGTGTAGAGTGGATGTGACTGTGTAGAGTGGATGTGACTGTGTAGAGTGGATGTGACTGTGTGTGGAGAGTGGAGTTCCTGTGACTGTGTAGAGTGGATGTGACTGTGTAGAGTGGATGTGACTGTGTGTAGAGTGGATGTGACTGTGTAGAGTGGATGTGACTGTGTAGAGTGGATGTGACTGTGTAGAGTGATATGACTGTGTGTAGAGTGGATGTGACTGTGTAGAGTGGATGTGACTGTGTGTAGAGTGGATGTGACTGCGTGTAGAGTGGATTCCGTGTAGAGTGGATGTGACTGTGTAGAGTGGATGTGATGTGATGTGTGTGTAGAGTGGATGTGACTGTGTGTAGAGTGGATGTGACTGTGTAGAGTGGATGTGACTGCGTGTAGAGTGGATGTGACTGCGTGTAGAGTGGATATGACTGTGTTTAGAGTTCCTGTGATGTGAGTGGATGTGACTGTGTAGAGTGGATGTGACTGTGTGTAGAGTGGATGTGACTGTGTAGAGTGGATGTGACTGCATGTAGAGTGGATGTGACTGTGTGTAGAGTGATATGACTGTGTGTAGAGTGGATGTGACGTGTGTAGAGTGGATGTGACTGCGTGTAGAGTGGATGTGACTGTGTAGAGTGGATGTGACTGTGTAGAGTGGATGTGACCGTGTGTAGAGTAGATGTGACTGTGTAGAGTGGATGTGACCGTGTGTAGAGTGGATGTGACTGCGTGTAGAGTGGATGTGACTGCGTGTAGAGTGGATGTGACTGCGTGTAGAGTGGATGTGACTGTGTAGAGTGGATGTGACTGCGTGTAGAGTGGATGTGACTGTGCAGAGTGGATGTGACTGCGTGTAGAGTTCCTGTGACTGTGTAGAGTGGATGTGAGTGTGTGTAGAGTGGATGTGACTGCGTGTAGAGTGGATGTGACTGCGTGTAGAGTGGATGTGACTGCGTGTAGAGTGGATGTGACTGCGTGTAGAGTGGTTGTGACTGCGTGTAGAGTTCATGTGACTGTGTAGAGTGGATGTGAGTGTGTAGAGTGGATGTGACTGCGTGTCCTGCGCGGGCCTGTCGCGCTGCCACCTCCTCGTTTCCTGCTCTGCTCACAACAAGCTCTTTTAATAAAAACGGCAACATCAATATCTGAGGTGAAACCTTTAAGAAAAACATTCCAAAGTTGTCCTTATTCTTCACTTAAGGGGGAGTGACATTTAATAGTCCCCACAGGTTAAAAGAGGCTAACAAGGCTCCCAGCTGCTTAAATAAGATACCTCTGTATTTTCAACATCCCTGGGCTGGGGTCTATTGGGGTCTGCCGTACGTCTGCCTACAAGAGGCCAGGACAGATCCTTCAACATGTCACTGTGCTGAGATAGCCACGAGAAGAAATGAAGGTACACACTCTCAGAAGGGGTCCCATGTTTTGTGTGTATTTTCTTCCAGTAGGGAGGTACACACTCTTGGAACTCTGATTTTAGACAAATACAAATTGTTCTGAAAGAAAAGGAAGTTTAATCTTGAATACGGTACATAAGATACTGTACAGTTTGTGTGTAGTGTGTGTACTCTAAGGGATTTCAGAGTATCTAAATCAGCAGTCATGTCAATGTATAACCTTGCCCCTCACACAACCCTACCCACACACCCCTACCCAAACAATGATATCCACACAACCCTACCCCTCACACAACCCTACCCACACAACCCTACTCCTCACACAACCCTACCCACACAAGCCTACCCACACAATGTATATGTATATGGAGTAGATCAGAGGGCAAGGTTAAAGGGCAAACAATACTCCTCGTACATCTCCACTCCTCTGTTTCTCTCTCTACCACTCCATATCCTTCCTTCCCTCTTCTCTAGTACAGTAATTAATACGGAGCGTTGGCCTTAGGCATTGCTGCCTTCTCCAACAAAATAGGCCTGCTTGCCACTGGCCACTAACAGATCTCTATCTCAGGAGTTTTAAATGATTCAAACATTTGCCCTTTGCTGTTCCTGTGGCAGGGCTAGCCTCCCTCCTTCCCTCCTCCTCATCTCCTTTCCTCTCCTCCTCCTCCCTTTGCATTGCTCCAGGGTATGCTCCAGCCTCCCAACACACTGATTTAGTAAATGAACACACTGACTAGGCATTTTCATCACTGTTGTTACTCACTCTGATTCCTTTGTTATGGTCACAAGCGTGTTGCTCTGAGCTTAATTGCCAATTCAATGGAAATAGGAGCTTTTTGTTGTTGTTGAAGGGTATATCCGAGTGGAAGTAAAAGTCCAATCTGAATAAGTAGAGCACAAACCTACACCCAGCTCTGCGTGTACATAAAACACAGCCTGAGGTAAAATAGTGTGAGGGACCACACACTGACAGATCTACAGACAGGAGAACACCTAACTGAGGCACTATTCTCTTGTTAGAAGCTGGAACAATAACAGGCAACTCTCCAAGTCCGCACAGGATACCAGGAGATGTATTTAAATGTAATTGGGTTGGTGTTCTCATTCCCTTGGCACCAAGTGAAGCAAAATAAAGAGAGGGTAAATGTACTGCTGTGCCTCCAGATTTCCTGTGAGGAGGAGAGAGGGGGGGGGGGGTCAACATGGCATTCCCCTGTTAACTCTGTGCCTCTAATGGCTGTTAACTAAAGAGGAGCTGGCCCACAGTAAATACATTAATTACACAGCAGCAGCAGTAGCAGTAGCAGCTCAGGGCTAAACTATACTGGGCTGAACTGTGTTGTGCTGAGCTAGGCTGGGCTTTAAGTTGGGCAGGCCTTGTGGGTCCTTAGCTGGATGCAGGGTCTCCTGGGAGCTGCTCTCTGCAATCCCCCAGCCTCATTAATTATGCAGAGAAGGTCCGTCTCCCATCAACTATGTGCTTTTATGCCTTTTATATCTGACATTATCTCTTAGTAGCTATTTCTTACATCCCATAATGAGTAGGTTATTACTTCAGACAGCAGAGATAGAGGGGGAGAGAGGAGAGAAAGTGGAGGGAGAGAGGATGGAGGGAGAGAGAGAGAGGAGGAATGGAGAGAGGATGAGAGAGGGGAGTAGAGAGGAAGGAGGCGAGGGAGAGAGGGAGAGAGGGAGAGAGGGAGCGGATCAAGGGAGGCGGGAGGGAGAGAAGAGCAGCAGAAAATAAGGAGAGAGATGAGGGAGGGAGAGAGAGAGGAGAGATGAAGGAGGGAGAGAGAGAAGTAGAGATGTGGGAGAGAGAGAAGGAGAGATGAGGGAGGGAGAGCGAGAGAAGGAGAGATTAGGGAGGGAGGGAGAGAGAAGGAGAGATTAGGGAGAGAGAGAGAAGGAGAGATGAGAGAGAGAAAGAGAGAGAAGGAAAGATGACGGCGGGAGAGAGATAGAAGGAGAGATGAGGGAGGGAGAAGGAGAAAAGGAGATATGAAGGAGGGAAAGTGAGAGATGGAGAGATATAGAAAGAGAGATCAGGGAGGGAGAGGGAGAGAAGGAGATATGAGGGAGGGTGAGAGAGAGAGAGAGAGAGAGAGAGAGAGAGAGAGAGAGAGAGAGGAGAGATGAGGGAGGGAGCGAGAGAGAAGGAGAGATGAGGGAGAGAGAGAGAAGGAGAGATGAGAGAGAGAAGGAGAGATGAGGGAGAGAGAGAGAAAGAATGAGAGATGAAGGAAGGAAAGAGAGGGAGAGGGAGAGAGAGAAGGAAAGATGAGGGAGGGAGGGAGGGAGGGAGGGAGGGAGGGAGGGAGGGAGGGAGGGAGGGAGGGAGGGAGGTGAGGGAAGGAGAAAGGGGCCAGGGAGAGAAGTGAGGTAATGGGGGATTGGATAGAGACAGAGGTCCATCCCAGCCCAGAGGTTGTTAACATTTAGCGTTTATACTATTATGACCCTGGTCAAATCAAATAACTTGTCAGGTTTCTGTCTGCTGTTTATCTGGGCCCTCCCCTGGGGTGCGGGATGGCGGTGCCAATACATACATAAATAGAGCATCAGCCCCCTGCTGACATATCTGAGACAGCACCTGACGCATCAGGAGAGGAGAGCGCCCTCTTCCTCTCTCTCTCTATCTCTGTCTTTCTCTGCTGCCCAATAAGATTGATTTGGAGAAGGAAGATCAAAGAGCCCTGAACGGCAGCTATAGGAAGATGGCGGGAAAGAGATAGAGGAAGGGGAGAGGTAGAGAGAGAGGAGGGGAGAGGTAGAGAGAGAGGTAGAGAGAGAGGAGGGGAGAGGTAGAGAGAGGAGGGGAGAGGTAGAGAGAGAGGAGGGGAGAGGTAGAGAGAGAGGAGGGGAGAGGTAGAGAGAGGAGGTGAGAGGTTGAGAGAGAGGAGGGGAGAGGTAGAGAGAGGAGGGGAGAGGTAGAGAGAGAGGAGGGAGAGGTAGAGAGAGAGGAGGTGAGAGGTTGAGAGAGAGGAGGGGAGAGGTAGAGAGAGGAGGGAGAGGGAGAGGTAGAGAGAGAGGAGGGGAGAGGTAGAGAGAGAGGAGGTGAGAGGTTGAGAGAGAGGAGGGGAGAGGTAGAGAGAGGAGGGGAGAGGTAGAGAGAGAGGAGGGGAGAGGAGGGGAGAGGTAGAGAGAGGAGGTGAGAGGTTGAGAGAGAGGAGGGAGAGGTAGAGAGAGGAGGGGAGAGGTAGAGAGAGAGGAGGGGAGAGGAGGGGAGAGGTAGAGAGAGGAGGTGAGAGGTTGAGAGAGAGAGGTGGGGAGCGGTGTAGAGAGAGCAAGGGAGAGGTAGAGAGAGAGGAGGGGAGGGAGAGAGAGAGAGGAGGGGAGCGGTAGCGAGGGGGGAGGGGAGTGTGAGAGCTGTCGGTCAACCCCACAGGATTGGAGACTGAGCTAAGACTAGTGGGAGACTGCTGAGTGGAGTGCGCCATAGTGGCCTCCATTTATCTCTCTCTCTTTCTATTTCTCTCACTTGCACTTTTCCAATCTCTGTTTCTCATGGTTATCTTTCTCTCTCTTTCTCTCTCCGATCTCGTTATGTATTCGTCTCTCTTTCTCCTTCCCTGACTCTCTCTCCATCCCTCTCTCCCTCCTCCCTCTCTCGTCCTGTCTTGGTGAGGCCAAGAAGAGGGCCAAGCCCCATTAATCTCTCATCTAATAACAGTGGTAATGTTACACATAATTTGAAAGAAACAGGAAAATGATCTAATAAGTTATCTTATATGGGTTCCCCCTCCGCCGAGCTTCAATCCCAAGGACATTGATGGAAAAGAGACAGAAGCCAGGGTAGAAACGACCGGCTGGCCGGAGGGAGAAATGGAAAAAGGGTGGACAACGTGAGATATTTCCTGCTATCGACCTTCTAGTCAGGGACATGCATAGATTTCTGTACCTAGAAGATAAGTGGCTTTGATAAAGTAGGTTAGCATTGATTAATCCATGAAAACTTGGGACTGCCGAGTTGAAGTTAATGAGTAAGGTTTCCTATTTTCTCTGCAATCTCTCACGTCGTTCATTTCACCAGCAGAGCCCAGAGACCCGGCAGGTAGGCACGCCTCCCAGACCCTCGGTTAGCCCAGCCGCCTGTTATTTTATGGGAAGATGGCCAATCAATGAAGTTGACATTTGTTACTGTGAAAGATTCACAATGCAATTTCCGTCTAACGGTTGTATAGGACTCCTAAGGTGCATATATAGGAGGTTGAAAGGTCAGAGCTAATCTGTAAGGAATGCTGGGTATTTACCTACTGTGGCAAGAAAAAGTATGTGAACCCTTTGGAAATACCTGGATTTCTACATAAATTGGTCATAACATTTGATCTGACCTTCATCTAGG
The DNA here is from genome assembly GCF_023373465.1 of Oncorhynchus keta. Lineage (NCBI taxonomy): Eukaryota > Metazoa > Chordata > Actinopteri > Salmoniformes > Salmonidae > Oncorhynchus > Oncorhynchus keta. Next base: position 30,635,819 of record NC_068446.1, on the reverse strand, counting down.
TCACAACAATAGACTAATACATTCGGCTTAAACTAATAACACACAAACAATTAAACATTTTCATGTCTTCATTGAACACACTATGTAAACATTCACAGTGTAGAGTGGAAAAAGTATGTGAACCATTGGATTTAATAACTGGTTGACCCTCCTTTGGCAGCAATAACTTTAACCAAATGTTTTCTGTAGTTGCGGATCAGACCTGCACAACGGTCTGGAGGAATTTGGACCATTCCTCTTAACAAAACTGTTTCAGTTTAGCAATATTATTGGGATGTCTGGTGTGAACCATTTTGTTGAGGTCATGCCACAGCATCTCAATCGGGTTGAGGTCAGGACTTTGACTGGGCAGTTCCAGAAGGCATATTTTATTCTGAAGAAGCCATTCTGTTGTTGATTTACTTCTGTGTTTTGGGTCAATGTACTGTTGCATCACCCAACTTCTGTTGAGCTTCAATTTGCGGACAGATAGCCTAACATTCTCCTGCAAAATGTCTTGATAAACATTGGGAATACATTTTTCCATCGATGATAGCAACCTGTCCAGGCCCAGAGGCGACAAAGCAGCCCCAACCCATGATGCTCCCTCCACCATACTTTACAGTTGGGATGATGTTTTGATGTTGCTGTGCTGTGCCTTTTTTTCTCCACACAGTGCTGTGTGTTCCTTCCAAACAACTCAACTGTAGTTTCATCTGTCCACAGAATATCTTGCCAGTAGTGCTGTGGAACAATGTTTTTTTTTGGACAGCAGTGGCTTCTTCCGTGGAGTCCTCCCATAAACACCATTCTTGTTTAGTGTTTTACGTATCGTAGACTCATCAACAGAGATGTTAACATTTTCCAGAGATTTCTGTAAGTCTTTAGCTAACACTAGGATTCTTCTTAACCTCATTGATCATTCTGCGCTGTGCTCTTGCAGTCATCTTTGTAGGACGGCCACTCCTAGGGAAAATAGCAACAGTGCTGAACATTCTCCAATATGTCTTGCCGTGAACTGATGAACATCAATGATTTCAGAGATACTTTTGTGACCTTTTCTAGTTTTATGCTAGTCAACATTCTTAATCTTAGGTCTTCTGAGATTTCTTTTGTTCAAGGCATGGTTCACATCAGGCAATGCTTCTTGTGAATAGCAAACTCAAATTTTGTGAGTGTTTTTTATAGGGCAGGGCAGCTCTAACCAACATCTCCAAGCTCGTCTCATTGATTGGACTCCAGGTTAGCTGACTCCTGACTCCAATTAGCTTTTGAAGAAGTCATTGGCCTAGGGGTTCTCATACTTTATCCAACCTACACTGTGAATGTTTAAATGATGTATTCAATATAGACAAGATAAATACAATAATTTGTGTGTTATTAGTTTAAGCACACTATGTTTGTTTCTTGTTGTGACTTAGATGAATGGCAGATCAAATTTGATGACCAATTTATGCAGAAATCCAAGGGTTCACATACTTTCTCTTGCCGCTGTACACACCCAGGAATAAAATACACGATCTATACACATGCCATGGAGGTAATGGAGGAGCAATCACACACACGCACTGACACACACACACACACACACACACACGCACACGCACACGCACACACACACACACACACACACACACACACACACACACACACACACACACACACACACACACACACACACACACACACACAAAGACACACACAAAGACACACACACACACAACCATCTCCCCTTGCAAAGTAATTTCCCTCCTATTCCAATAAACAGAGAACATCTTCTTGTCTCTTCTCCACATAATCAAGTTTTGTTACTTGACATATTGAATATCATTCAGGGATAAGAAAATCCCGACATCTAGATTCTGGCTGAACAATCACCTTTGTATCATGTAACGATGGAAATAACAGGGTTTTAAATTCCCATCTGCATCATTTAATGCGGTATGACAGTCCTTTGAACTTACGCTATGGTGAAGGAATGCAAACAAAACAGCACATTGACTGTATGCATCAGTCACATTTAGCCCAACCTTGAAAAGGAACAGCACTTCCCCGGGCTGAAGCCAACCAGAGAGAGAAAGAGATAGAGAGAGACAGGCTGGATAGAAATACCTTTCTCACTTTCTCAGTACATCGCTCTCTTTCAGCAACACCTCTCTTTTGCTCTCACTTTCTCTCTTTCTGTTTTCTCCTGCTAATCCATCTCTCCACCCACTGCTCTCTCTCTGTCTATCTCACTCTCTTTCTCCCTCTCTCTCTTTCTCCCTCTCTCCCTCTCTCCGTCATAAACAGACAGTGCTCTGGAGCATCCTCCCTATCTCTTTCCCTGTTGATCTCATCGTCACCAGCAGCTGTGTGTAGGAGGGAGCGGTAAATGTCCAATATTTGGTAGCCGGCTGCACAGCCTATGTAACATTTTAACCTCTTTGGTTAAACAGGTTGGTACTCCACCACCTTGACTGCAGGCACATTATTCTCCTGAGAGCAAGAACACCAAATATATTTGACACGTTATTATCCTGAGAGCAAGAACACCAAATACACTAGACACGTTATTATCCTGAGAGCAAGAACACCAAATACACTAGACACATTATTATCCTGAGAGCAAGAACACCAAATACACTAGACACATTATTATCCTGAGAGCAAGAACACCAAATACACTAGACACATTATTATCCTGAGAGCAAGAACACCAAATACACTAGACACATTATTATCCTGAGAGCAAGAACACCAAATACACTAGACACATTATTATCCTGAGAGCAAGAACACCAAATACACTAGACACATTATTATCCTGAGAGCAAGAACACCAAATACACTAGACACATTATTATCCTGAGAGCAAGAACACCAAATACACTAGACACATTATTATCCTGAGAGCAAGAACACCAAATACACTAGACACATTATTATCCTGAGAGCAAGAACACCAAAACACCAAATACACTAGACACATTATTATCCTGAGAGCAAGAACACCAAATACACTAGACACATTATTATCCTGAGAGCAAGAACACCAAATACACTAGACACATTATTATCCACCAAAGAGCAATAACACCAAATACACTAGACACATTATTATCCTGACACATTATTATCCTGAGAGCAAGAGCAATAACACCAAATACACTAGACACATTATTATCCTGAGAGCAAGAACACCAAATACACTAGACACATTATTATCCTGAGAGCAAGAACACCAAATACACTAGACACATTATTATCCTGAGAGCAACATTATTATCCTGAGAGCAATAACACCAAATACACCAAATACACTAGACACATTATTATCCTGAGAGCAAGAACACCAAATACACTAGACACATTATTATCCTGAGAGCAAGAACACCAAATACACTAGACACATTATTATCCTGAGAGCAAGAACACCAAATACACTAGACACATTATTATCCTGAGAGCAAGAACACCAAATACACTAGACACATTATTATCCTGAGAGCAAGAACACCAAATACACTAGACACATTATTATCCTGAGAGCAAGAACACCAAATACACTAGACACATTATTATCCTGAGAGCAATAACACCAAATACACTAGACACATTATTCTCCTGAGAGCAAGGGCACCAAATACACTAGACACATTATTATCCTGAGAGCAAGAACACCAAATACACTAGACACATTATTATCCTGAGAGCAAGGGCACCAAATACACTAGACACATTATTCTCCTGAGAGCAAGGGCACCAAATACACTAGACACATTATTATCCTGAGAGCAAGAACACCAAATACACTAGACACATTATTATCCTGAGAGCAAGAACACCAAATACACTAGACACATTATTATCCTGAGAGCAAGAACACCAAATACACTAGACACATTATTATCCTGAGAGCAAGAACACCAAATACACTAGACACATTATTATCCTGAGAGCAAGAACACCAAATACACTAGACACATTATTATCCTGAGAGCAAGGGCACCAAATACACTAGACACATTATTATCCTGAGAGCACGGTCTTCCGGGTTGGAGCGAGCGGTCGCACTCGCACTTCGGTCCGCAGGTAGTATTACTTTTCATTACTTTTCATTACATTTCATTATAGTACAACGGTTTGATTTGTCTAATCTTAGCAAATTTCTTCTTAGCTAGCTACATAGCCGTCTTTGTATCAAAGATAATTGCGTAATTATCGTATTTCGTCATCCTAACGTAGTCTACTGCAGCTAGCCACATAGCTAACGTCCACCGTATAGCAGCACCGTAGGTACTATTACACTCAACTGAACGACTTGATTAGTGTAGTGTTAGCTAGCTACATAGTTGTCTTTGCTGTCTTCGTATCCAAGATAATTGTGTAGTTTAGAGTGTGTAGTCTTAGAGTGATTATCTTAATTTACCGAGGTTAGCTAGCCAGCTATTTGTCGTCCTTAACGTAGGAGACACTGCTAGCTAGCTAACAGCTAACAGCTAACAGCTAGCCAACAACAACCCGGTCGCATTCCGCTTCGCTCCACAGGTAGTATCACATTTTTCATTTAATTTCATTACAGCACAACGGTTTGATTTGCTTGATCGTAGCTAGCTACATAGCTAGCTACATAGCTGTCCTTGTATCAAAGATAATTGTGTAGTCTAGAGCGATTTTCTAGGTTAGCTAGCCAGCTATTGTCGTTCTTTTAACGCAACGTAACGTAATCAACACTGCTAGCTAGCCAGCTAGCCCCCGAATAGTAGCACTGTAGAAACTATTACACTCAACGGAACGACTTGATTAGTGTAGTGTCAACAACGCAGCCACTGCCAGCTAGCCTACTTCAGCAGTACTGTATCATTTTAATCATTTTAGTCAATAAGATTCTTGCTACGTAAGCTTAACTTTCTGAACATTTGAGACGTGTAGTCCACTTGTCATTCCAATCTCCTTGCATTAGCGTAGCCTCTTCTGTAGCCTGTCAACTATGTGTCTGTTGATCCCTGTTCTCTCCTCTCTGCACAGACCATACAAACGCTCCACACCGCGTGGCCGCGGCCACCCTAATCTGGTGGTCCCAGCGCGCACGACCCACGTGGAGTTCCAGGTCTCCGGTAGCCTCTGGAACTGCCGATCTGCGGCCAACAAGGCAGAGTTCATCTCAGCCTATGCCTCCCTCCAGTCAGTCCCTCGACTTCTTGGCACTGACGGAAACATGGATCACCACAGATAACACTGCTACTCCTACTGCTCTCTCCTCGTCCGCCCACGTGTTCTCGCACACCCCGAGAGCTTCTGGTCAGCGGGGTGGTGGCACCGGGATCCTCATCTCTCCCAAGTGGTCATTCTCTCTTTCTCCCCTTACCCATCTGTCTATCGCCTCCTTTGAATTCCATGCTGTCACAGTTACCAGCCCTTTCAAGCTTAACATCCTTATCATTTATCGCCCTCCAGGTTCCCTCGGAGAGTTCATCAATGAGCTTGATGCCTTGATAAGCTCCTTTCCTGAGGACGGCTCACCTCTCACAGTTCTGGGCGACTTTAACCTCCCCGTCTACCTTTGACTCATTCCTCTCTGCCTCCTTCTTTCCCTCCTCTCCTCTTTTGACCTCACCCTCTCACCTTCCCCCCTACTCACAAGGCAGGCAATACGCTCGACCTCATCTTTACTAGATGCTGTTCTTCCACTAACCCCATTGCAACTCCTCCAAGTCTCCGACCACTACCTTGTATCCTTTTCCCTCTCGCTCTCATCCAACACTTCCCACACTGCCCCTACTCGGATGGTATCGCGCCGTCCCAACCTTCGCTCTCTCTCCCCCGCTACTCTCTCCTCTTCCATCCTATCATCTCTTCCCTCTGCTCAAACCTTCTCCAACCTATCTCCTGATTCTGCCTCCTCAATTCTCCTCTCCTCCCTTTCTGCATCCTTTGACTCTCTATGTCCCCTATCCTCCAGGCCGGCTCGGTCCTCCCCTCCCGCTCCGTGGCTCGACGACTCATTGCGAGCGCACAGAACAGGGCTCCGGGCAGCCGAGCGGAAATGGAGGAAAACTCGCCTCCCTGCGGACCTGGCATCCTTTCACTCCCTCCTCTCTACATTTTCCTCCTCTGTCTCTGCTGCTAAAGCCACTTTCTACCACTCTAAATTCCAAGCATCTGCCTCTAACCCTAGGAAGCTATTTGCCACCTTCTCCTCCCTCCTGAATCCTCCTCCCCCCCCCCCCTCCTCCCTCTCTGCAGATGACTTTGTCAACCATTTTGAAAAGAAGGTCGACGACATCCGATCCTCGTTTGCTAAGTCAAACGACACCGCTGGTTCTGCTCACACTGCCCTACCCTGTGCTCTGACCTCTTTCTCCCCTCTCTCTCCAGATGAAATCTTGCGTCTTGTGACGGCCGGCCGCCCAACAACCTGCCCGCTTGACCCTATCCCCTCCTCTCTTCTCCAGACCATTTCCGGAGACCTTCTCCCTTACCTCACCTCGCTCATCAACTCATCCCTGACCGCTGGCTACGTCCCTTCAGTCCTCAAGAGAGCGAGAGTTGCACCCCTTCTGAAAAAACCTACACTCGATCCCTCCGATGTCAACAACTACAGACCAGTATCCCTTCTTTCTTTTCTCTCCAAAACTCTTGAACGTGCCGTCCTTGGCCAGCTCTACCACTATCTCTCTCAGAATGACCTTCTTGATCCAAATCAGTCAGGTTTCAAGACTAGTCATTCAACTGAGACTGCTCTTCTCTGCATCACGGAGGCGCTCCGCACTGCTAAAGCTAACTCTCTCTCCTCTGCTCTCATCCTTCTAGACCTATTGGCTGCCTTCGATACTGTGAACCATCAGATCCTCCTCTCCACCCTCTCCGAGTTGGGCATCTCCGGCGCGGCCCGCGCTTGGATTGCGTCCTACCTGACAGGTCGCTCCTACCAGGTGGCGTGGCGAGAATCTGTCTCCTCACCACGCGCTCTCACCACTGGTGTCCCCCAGGGCTCTGTTCTAGGCCCTCTCCTATTCTCGCTATACACCAAGTCACTTGGCTCTGTCATAACCTCACATGGTCTCTCCTATCATTGCTATGCAGACGACACACAATTAATCTTCTCCTTTCCCCCTTCTGATGACCAGGTGGCGAATCGCATCTCTGCATGTCTGGCAGACATATCAGTGTGGATGATGGATCACCACCTCAAGCTGAACCTCGGCAAGACGGAGCTGCTCTTCCTCCCGGGGAAGGACTGCCCGTTCCATGATCTCGCCATCACGGTTGACAACTCCATTGTGTCCACCTCCCAGAGCGCTAAGAACCTTGGCGTGATCCTGGACAACACCGTGTCGTTCTCAACTAACATCAAGGCGGTGGCCCGTTCCTGTAGGTTCATGCTCTACAACATCCGCAGAGTACGACCCTGCCTCACACAGGAAGCGGCGCAGGTCTTAATCCAGGCACTTGTCATCTCCCGTCTGGATTACTGCAACTCGCTGTTGGCTGGGCTCCCTGCCTGTGCCATTAAACCCCTACAACTCATCCAGAACGCCGCAGCCCGTCTGGTGTTCAACCTTCCCAAGTTCTCTCACGTCACCCCGCTCCTCCGCTCTCTCCACTGGCTTCCAGTTGAAGCTCGCATCCGCTACAAGACCATGGTGCTTGCCTACGGAGCTGTGAGGGGAACGGCACCTCAGTACCTCCAGGCTCTGATCAGGCCCTACACCCAAACAAGGGCACTGCGTTCATCCACCTCTGGCCTGCTCGCCTCCCTACCACTGAGGAAGTACAGTTCCCGCTCAGCCCAGTCAAAACTGTTCGCTGTTCTGGCCCCCCAATGGTGGAACAAACTCCCTCACGACGCCAGGACAGCGGAGTCAATCACCACCTTCCGGAGACACCTGAAACCCCACCTCTTTAAGGAATACCTAGGATAGGATAAGTAATCCTTCTCACCCCCCCCCCCCTAAAAGATTTAGATGCACTATTGTAAAGTGGCTGTTCCACTGGATGTCATAAGGTGAATGCACCAATTTGTAAGTCGCTCTGGATAAGAGCGTCTGCTAAATGACTTAAATGTAAATGTAAATGTAAGAACACCAAATACACTAGACACATTATTATCCTGAGAGCAAGAACACCAAATACACTAGACACATTATTATCCTGAGAGCAAGAACACCAAATACACTAGACACATTATTATCCTGAGAGCAAGAACACCAAATACACTAGACACATTATTATCCTGAGAGCAAGAACACCAAATACACTAGACACATTATTATCCTGAGAGCAAGAACACCAAATACACTAGACACATTATTATCCTGAGAGCAAGAACACCAAATACACTAGACACATTATTATCCTGAGAGCAAGAACACCAAATACACTAGACACATTATTATCCTGAGAGCAAGAACACCAAATACACTAGACACATTATTATCCTGAGAGCAAGCAAGAACACCAAATACACTAGACACATTATTATCCTGGGCACCAAAGAGCAAGAAGCACCAAATACACTAGACACATTATTATCCTGAGAGCAAGAACACCAAATACACTAGACACATTATTATCCTGAGAGCAAGAACACCAAATACACTAGACACATTATTATCCTGAGAGCAAGAACACCAAATACACTAGACACATTAATATCCTGAGAGAACACCAAAGCAAGAGCAAGAACACCAAATACACTAGGCACATTATTATCCTGAGAGCAAGAACACCAAATACACTAGACACATTAATATCCTGAGAGCAAGAACACCAAATACACTAGACACATTATTATCCTGAGAGCAATAACACCAAATACACTAGACACATTAATATCCTGAGAGCAAGAACACCAAATACACTATACACATTATTATCCTGAGAGCAAGGGCACCAAATACAGGCTCATTCTTCCCTGAAACTCTCAAGGTCCCGGTTCGAGGGAGAGGACCAGTTTGTTTCAGGAGAGGACCAGTTTGTTTCAGGGGAGGACCAGTTTGTTTCAGGGGAGGACCAGTTTGTTTCAGGAGAGGACCAGTTTGTTTCAGGAGGGGACCAGGATGTTTCAGAAGAGGACCAGTTTGTTTCAGGAGAGGACCAGTTTGTTTCAGGAGAGGACCAGTTTGTTTCAGGGGAGGACCAGTTTGTTTCAGGAGAGGACCAGTTTGTTTCAGGAGGGGACCAGGATGTTTCAGAAGAGGACCAGGATGTTTCAGGAGCGGACCAGGATGTTTCAGGAGAGGACCAGTTTGTTTCAGGAGAGGACCAGTTTGTTTCAGGGGAGGTCCAGTTTGTTTCAGGAGAGGACCAGTTTGTTTCAGGAGAGGACCAGTTTGTTTCAGGAGAGGACCAGTTTGTTTCAGGAGAGGACCAGTTTGTTTCAGGAGGTGACCAGTTTGTTTCAGGAGAGGACCAGTTTGTTTCAGGAGAGGACCAGTTTGTTTCAGGAGGGGACCAGGATGTTTCAGGAGAGGACCAGTTTGTTTCAGGAGGGGACCAGGATGTTTCAGGAGAGGACCAGTTTGTTTCAGGAGGGGACCAGTTTGTTTCAGGAGAGGACCAGTTTGTTTCAGGAGAGGACTAGTTTGTTTCAGGAGGGGACCAGGATGTTTCAGGAGAGGACCAGTTTGTTTCAGGAGGGGACCAGTTTGTTTCAGGAGAGGACCAGTTTGTTTCAGGAGAGGACCAGGATGTTTCAGGAGAAGACCAGTTTGTTTCAGGAGAAGACCAGTTTGTTTCAGGAGAGGACCAGGATGTTTCAGGAGAGGACCAGTTTGTTTCAGGAGAGGACCAGGATGTTTCAGGAGAGAACCAGTTGGTTTCAGGAGAGGACCAGTTGGTTTCAGGAGAGGACCAGGATGTTTCAGGAGAGGACCAGTTTGTTTCAGGAGAGGACCAGGATGTTTCAGGAGAGGACCAGTTGGTTTCAGGAGAGGACCAGGATGTTTCAGGAAGACCCCATAGTGCCAGAGGGCCCTTAACAAGCCGTGTAAATCAGCACAGCATGGATAAATCTAATGGTACTGCAGAGGCCTGATATGCAGCACCGTAGTGTGCTGGCAGTCACAGGTACACAGACACATTCACAAATACACGTGTGTGTTTCGTCTCTCATTTAGAAATGTTACACAGTACATGCATATGCTAATGTAGGTACATCATGTACATATTGTAACTGTATGGTTGTTTTTGTCTTGCTCGGCCCTAGACTCATCAATCCATACTTCACTAACAGTGATGGGAGTGTGTATTTTCTTGTTAAAACACTCCCACACACACACACATGTGCCAACACACAGACATAGTCTCTCTTTTATCACATACACACAAACACACACACCGCACAGACCCACAAGAGCCAACTTATCTTCCTAAACATGAAATGCATCTAGGCAGGGAACAGTCTCCATCAATAACCCCGGCAGTCAGTGGCTCCACCACACTTAACTTCTAATAGGTTTTAATATTTCCTCCTCCCCATTAGATCTCTGATGATGAGGATGAAACATCTCCTCCCTCTGCAGATCTCTGACGATGATGAGGATGAAACATCTCCTCCCACTGCAGATCTCTGATGAAGAGGATGAAACATCTCCTCCCTCTGCAGATCTCTGATGATGATGAGGATGAAACATCTCCTCCCACTGCAGATCTCTGATGATGAGGATGAAACATCTCCTCCCTCTGCAGATCTCTGATGATGATGAGGATGAAACATCTCCTCCCACTGCAGATCTCTGATGATGATGAGGATGAAACATCTCCTCCCACTGCAGATCTCTGATGATGAGGATGAAACATCTCCTCCCACTGCAGATCTCTGATGAAGAGGATGAAACATCTCCTCCCTCTGCAGATCTCTGATGATGAGGATGAAACATCTCCTCCCACTGCAGATCTCTGATGAAGAGGATGAAACATCTCCTCCCTCTGCAGATCTCTGATGATGAGGATGAAACATCTCCTCCCTCTGCAGCTCTCTGATGATGAGCCTGACACATCTCCTCCTTCCCATGCAGCTCTCTGATGATGAGGCTGAAACATCTCCTCCTTCCTCTGCAGCTCTCTGATGATGAGGCTGAAACATCTCCTCCTTCCCCTGCAGCTCTCTGATGATGAGGCTGAAACATCTCCTCCTTGCCCTGCATCTCTCTGATGATGAGGCTGAAACATCTCCTCCTTCCCCTGCAGCTCTCTGATGGTGAGGCTGAAACATCTCCTCCTTCCCCTGCAGCTCTCTGATGATGAGGCTGAAACATCTCCTCCTTCCCCTGCAGCTCTACTGATGATGAGGCTTAAAAATCTCCTCCTTCCCCTGCAGCTCTCTGATGATGAGGCTGAAACATCTCCTCCTTCCCCTGCAGCTCTCTGATGATGAGGCTGAAACATCTCCTCCTTCCCCTGCAGCTCTCTGATGGTGAGGCTGAAACATCTCCTCCTTCCCCTGCAGCACTACTGATGATGAGGCTGAAACATCTCCTCCTTCCTCTGCAGCTCTCTGATGATGAGGCTGAAACATCTCCTCCTTCCCCTGCAGCTCTCTGATGATGAGGCTGAAACATCTCCCCCTTCCCCTGCAGCTCTCTGATGATGACGCTGAAACATCTCCTCCTTCCCCTGCAGCTCTCTGATGATGAGGCTGAAACATCTCCTCCTTCCCCTGCAGCTCTCTGATGATGAGGCTGAAACATCTCCTCCTTCCCCTGCAGCTCTCTGATGGTGAGGCTGAAACATCTCCTCCTTCCCCTGCAGCTCTACTGATGATGAGGCTTAAAAATCTCCTCCTTCCCCTGCAGCTCTCTGATGATGAGGCTGAAACATCTCCTCCTTCCCCTGCAGCTCTCTGATGATGAGGCTGAAACATCTCCTCCTTCCCCTGCAGCTCTCTGATGATGAGGCTGAAACATCTCCTCCTTCCCCTGCAGCTCTCTGATGATGAGGCTGAAACATCTCCTCCTTCCCCTGCAGCTCTCTGATGGTGAGGCTGAAACATCTCCTCCTTCCCCTGCAGCTCTACTGATGATGAGGCTTAAAAATCTCCTCCTTCCCCTGCAGCTCTCTGATGATGAGGCTGAAACATCTCCTCCTTCCCCTGCAGCTCTCTGATGATGAGGCTGAAACATCTCCTCCTTCCCCTGCAGCTCTCTGATGATGAGGCTGAAACATCTCCTCCTTGCCCTGCATCTCTCTGATGATGAGGCTGAAACATCTCCTCCTTCCCCTGCAGCTCTCTGATGGTGAGGCTGAAACATCTCCTCCTTCCCCTGCAGCTCTCTGATGATGAGGCTGAAACATCTCCTCCTTCCCTGCAGCTCTACTGATGATGAGGCTTAAAATCTCCTCCTTCCCCTGCAGCTCTCTGATGATGAGGCTGAAACATCTCCTCCTTCCCCTGCAGCTCTCTGATGATGAGGCTGAAACATCTCCTCCTTCCCCTGCAGCTCTCTGATGGTGAGGCTGAAACATCTCCTCCTTCCCCTGCAGCTCTACTGATGATGAGGCTGAAACATCTCCTCCTTCCTCTGCAGCTCTCTGATGATGAGGCTGAAACATCTCCTCCTTCCCCTGCAGCTCTCTGATGATGAGGCTGAAACATCTCCCCCTTCCCCTGCAGCTCTCTGATGATGACGCTGAAACATCTCCTCCTTCCCCTGCAGCTCTCTGATGATGAGGCTGAAACATCTCCTCCTTCCCCTGCAGCTCTCTGATGATGAGGCTGAAACATCTCCTCCTTCCCCTGCAGCTCTCTGATGGTGAGGCTGAAACATCTCCTCCTTCCCCTGCAGCTCTACTGATGATGAGGCTTAAAAATCTCCTCCTTCCCCTGCAGCTCTCTGATGATGAGGCTGAAACATCTCCTCCTTCCCTGCAGCTCTCTGATGATGAGGCTGAAACATCTCCTCCTTCCCCTGCAGCTCTCTGATGATGAGGCTGAAACATCTCCTCCTTCCCCTGCAGCTCTCTGATGATGAGGCTGAAACATCTCCTCCTTCCCCTGCAGCTCTCTGATGATGAGGCTGAAAATCTCCTCCTTCCCCTGCAGCTCTCTGATGATGAGGCTGAAACATCTCCTCCTTCCCCTGCAGCTCTCTGATGATGAGGCTGAAACATCTCCTCCTTCCCCTGCAGCTCTCTGATGATGAGGCTGAAACATCTCCTCCTTCCCCTGCAGCTCTCTGATGATGAGGCTGAAACATCTCCTCCTTCCCCTGCAGCTCTCTGATGATGAGGCTGAAACATCTCCTCCTTCCCCTGCAGCTCTCTGATGATGAGGCTGAAACATCTCCTCCTTCCCCTGCAGCTCTCTGATGGTGAGGCTGAAACATCTCCTCCTTCCCCTGCAGCTCTACTGATGATGAGGCTTAAAAATCTCCTCCTTCCCCTGCAGCTCTCTGATGATGAGGCTGAAACATCTCCTCCTTCCCCTGCAGCTCTCTGATGATGAGGCTGAAACATCTCCTCCTTCCCCTGCAGCTCTCTGATGGTGAGGCTGAAACATCTCCTCCTTCCCCTGCAGCTCTACTGATGATGAGGATGAAACATCTCCTCCTTCCCCTGCAGCTCTCTGATGATGAAGCTGAAACATCTCCTCCTTCCCCTGCAGCTCTCTGATGATGAGGCTGAAACATCTCCTCCTTCCCCTGCAGCTCTCTGATGGTGAGGCTGAAACATCTCCTCCTTCCCCTGCAGCTCTACTGATGATGAGGCTTAAAAATCTCCTCCTTCCCCTGCAGCTCTCTGATGATGAGGCTGAAACATCTCCTCCTTCCCCTGCAGCTCTCTGATGATGAGGCTGAAACATCTCCTCCTTCCCCTGCAGCTCTGATGGTGAGGCTGAAACATCTCCTCCTTCCCCTGCAGCTCTACTGATGATGAGGATGAAACATCTCCCCCTTCCCCTGCAGCTCTCTGATGATGAGGCTGAAACATCTCCTCCTTCCCCTGCAGCTCTCTGATGATGAGGCTGACACATCTCCTCCTTCCCCTGCAGCTCTCTGATGATGAGGCTGAAACATCTCCTCCTTCCCCTGCAGCTCTCTGATGGTGAGGCTGAAACATCTCCTCCTTCCCCTGCAGCTCTCCTGATGATGAGGATGAAACATCTCCTCCTTCCCCTGCAGCTCTCTGATGATGAGGCTGAAACATCTCCTCCTTCCCCTGCAGCTCTCTGATGATGAGGCTGAAACATCTCCTCCTTCCCCTGCAGCTCTCTGATGATGAGGCTGAAACATCTCCTCCTTCCCCTGCAGCTCTCTGATGATGAGGCTGAAACATCTCCTCCTTCCCCTGCAGCTCTCTGATGATGAGGCTGAAATATCTCCTCCTTCCTCTGCAGCTCTCTGATGATGAGGCTGAAACATCTCCTCCTTCCCCTGCAGCTCTCTGATGATGAGGCTGAAACATCTCCTCCTTCCCCTGCATCTCTCTGATGATGAGGCTGAAACATCTCCTCCTTCCCCTGCAGCTCTCTGATGGTGAGGCTGAAACATCTCCTCCTTCCCCTGCAGCTCTACTGATGATGAGGCTTAAAAATCTCCTCCTTCCCCTGCAGCTCTCTGATGATGAGGCTGAAACATCTCCTCCTTCCCCTGCAGCTCTCTGATGATGAGGCTGAAACATCTCCTCCTTCCCCTGCAGCTCTCTGATGATGAGGCTGAAACATCTCCTCCTTCCCCTGCAGCTCTACTGATGATGAGGCTTAAAAATCTCCTCCTTCCCCTGCAGCTCTCTGATGATGAGGCTGAAACATCTCCTCCTTCCCCTGCAGCTCTCTGATGATGAGGCTGAAACATCTCCTCCTTCCCCTGCAGCTCTCTGATGGTGAGGCTGAAACATCTCCTCCTTCCCCTGCAGCTCTCTGATGATGAGGCTGAAACATCTCCTCCTTCCCCTGCAGCTCTACTGATGATGAGGCTTAAAAATCTCCTCCTTCCCCTGCAGCTCTCTGATGATGAGGCTGAAACATCTCCTCCTTCCCCTGCAGCTCTCTGATGATGAGGCTGAAACATCTCCTCCTTCCCCTGCAGCTCTCTGATGGTGAGGCTGAAACATCTCCTCCTTCCCCTGCAGCTCTACTGATGATGAGGCTGAAACATCTCCTCCTTCCCCTGCAGCTCTCTGATGATGAGGCTGAAACATCTCCTCCTTCCCCTGCAGCTCTCTGATGATGACGCTGAAACATCTCCTCCTTCCCCTGCAGCTCTCTGATGATGAGGCTGAAACATCTCCTCCTTCCCCTGCAGCTCTCTGATGATGAGGCTGAAACATCTCCTCCTTCCCCTGCAGCTCTCTGATGGTGAGGCTGAAACATCTCCTCCTTCCCCTGCAGCTCTACTGATGATGAGGCTTAAAAATCTCCTCCTTCCCCTGCAGCTCTCTGATGATGAGGCTGAAACATCTCCTCCTTCCCCTGCAGCTCTCTGATGATGAGGCTGAAACATCTCCTCCTTCCCCTGCAGCTCTCTGATGATGAGGCTGAAACATCTCCTCCTTCCCCTGCAGCTCTCTGATGATGAGGCTGAAACATCTCCTCCTTCCCCTGCAGCTCTCTGATGGTGAGGCTGAAACATCTCCTCCTTCCCCTGCAGCTCTCTGATGATGAGGCTGAAACATCTCCTCCTTCCCCTGCAGCTCTCTGATGACGAGGCTGAGGAGATACAATACCATAACACCACTGTTGTTGCTGATGGAAAAGCTCAGACAAAGAGGAAGAGACCCCTGTGTGCCATCATCACCTGTCCCCTGTCTCCTTCAAACATAATCATCACAACAGCAGTACACTGTAGAGAGACAACTACACTGCTGGGAGTCTCTGGTCTACACTCAAGTAGTTAGGAGAGAAAGCAGAGCCTGTGATAATGTGAGGTTTCAGTGAGAAACCTCGGTCATGGAGTGTGAGTGTATGGGGTAAAAGTAAGGTGAGGGTATTGGGTGAGAAAAGTGTGAGTGTATGGGGTAAGGGTACATGGTGAGCTATTCAGCTGAGCCTGGATAGGAGTTTACTCAGACCTCAGTAAATCACAACCCTGCCGAATCACTGACTTATATAGCTCACTGGACGGTGTGTGTGTGTTTATCTCTCTCTCAATCTTGTATTGTACCAGTGTGTGTGTGTGTGTGTGTGTGTGTGTGTGTGTGTGTGTGTGTGTGTGTGTGTGTGTGTGTGTGTGTGTGTGTGTGTGTGTGTGTGTGTGTGTGTGTGTGTGTGTGTGTGTGTGTGTGTGTGTGTGTGCGTGTTTGTGTGTGTGTGTGTGTTTGTGTGTGTAGGTGTGTAGGTGTGTGGGTGTGTGCCTCTGTCCCCTGCAGCAGCAACACTGAAGGTCAGTGTGGTGGGTGAGTGGCTCTTGCAGGCCCTCTCCCTGACCCCCAGCTCAGGCCTGGGGACAGGTAGCCATCCCTGTCACATCCCACTATAGCCCTCCCTGCAGCACCGCTCTTAGTCACCCTGAGCCCCCCCCACACACACACACACACACACACACACACACACACACACACACACACACACACACACACACACACACACACACACACACACACACACACACACACACACATCCCCCATCCCTCTTCCATCTGTGGGAAAGAAAACAAAGCATGTTCCTTCCCTTATGTGTTAACTTGGTGACCTTGTCCACATCCATTCAATCACTGAGGAAAAAGTACTATTACTCCAGCCTCTCTGCTCCTCTCTTCTCTCTGACAGTCATGGAGACAGGCCACACCTTTAGAGTCTCCCCCAGCTGTCCATTCTCATCTTTACTACCGATGCATGGCACATGAAAAGGAGAGCACATTGCACAATTACTGCACAATTAATAACAAGGTGATATTTTATCAGGTCGGGGCTGCCACTGACAAACTGCAGATTGTTTGGCTCTGGTGTTGGGGTGTCAAAGAGAAGGACTCTTATTCTCATTTACTGGCTCCCACAGCCGATTTGGAATTGTGTGTGTGTGTTTATGTTTGTGAGATTGTGTTTGTGTTTGTGAGATTATGCGTGTGTTTGTGAGATTATGTGTGTGTTTGTGAGATTATGTGTGTGTTTTTGTGTCAGAGATAACACCCCATGCCCCACATACACATTCCCCTGCACACACACACACACCTTCCCACTGCCCCAACACAACCAGCAGGCTCACACTGGGATTTGAGGTGGAATTAAATGCAATAGATAAGCAAGAGTAAATAAATCAAGTGGAAACAGATGAACAACAGGAGAAGAATTGCGACTGAGGCTCACTAATAAATATTTCAATACAATTTTCAATCTAATGCACAGAGGAGCCCTCTGTTGTGCAACCCCCTCCCACCACACGCACCACACTGGCCAACAACACTGTAACCCAAAATAACTTCCATCATCACCATAATCACCATCAACACCAACACCATCATCATAGTCATTACCATACTATTCATCATCTGGTGGACAAAGGGCATGAGAGTCACCCAGCTGTGTGACCCGTTATCCATCCACCCCTTGCTATCCATCTGCGTCACCCCTTCTTTCCAGGGGGTTACAAGTCTTTATTAATTACTTTTGAAGTAGCAATTAATGCTGAATAATACATGAAGTACAGCTGTGCAAATGTGAATAAAGCCCATAATTAGGTGCTGAAGAGAAGGGGAAAGAGTGCTAGTGCATATTAATGATTTCATTAAGCTGCAGCGCAGGCATCGGAAAGGGGAACTTGGAAACTGCGCTTAGATTCTGGAAGAATAGCCCTAATAGAGTCTCAGCCCAGTGCCATGGGCTAATGGGGTCTCAGCCCAGTGCCATGGGCTAATGGAGTCCTAGCCCGGTGCCATGGGCTAATGTAGTCTCAGCCCGGTGCCATGGGCTAAAGGAGTCTCAGCTGTGTGCCATGGGCTAATGGATTCTCAGCCCGGTACCATGGGCTAATTTAGTCTCAGCCCGGTGCCATGGGCTAATAGAGTCTCAGCCCAGTGCCATCGGTTAATTTAGTCTCAGCCCGATGCCATGGGCTAATGGAGTCTCAGCCCGGTACCATGAGCTAATGGAGTCTCAGCCCGGTACATTGGCTAATTTAATCTCAGCCAGCTGCCATGGGCTAATAGAGTCTCAGCCAGGTGCCATGGGATAATGGAGTCTCAGCCCTGTGCCATGGGCTAATTTAGTCTCAGCCCGGTACATTGGCTAATTTAGTCTCAGCCAGCTGCCATGGGCTAATAGAGTCTCAGCCCGGTGCCATGGGCTAATTGAGTCTCAGCCCTGTGCCATGGGATAATTTAGTCTCAGCCCGGTGCCATGGGCTAATAGGGTCTCACCCCGGCACCATGGGCTAATAGGGTCTTAGCCCTGTGCCATGGGCTAACGGAGTCTCAGCCC
Organism: Oncorhynchus keta; assembly: GCF_023373465.1. Lineage (NCBI taxonomy): Eukaryota > Metazoa > Chordata > Actinopteri > Salmoniformes > Salmonidae > Oncorhynchus > Oncorhynchus keta. Next base: position 30,617,503 of record NC_068446.1, on the reverse strand, counting down.
GGTGCCATGGTATAATGGAGTCTCAGCACGGTGCCATGGACTAATTTAGTTTCAGCATGATACCATGGGCTAATAGAGACTCAACCCAGTGCCATGGGCTAATTTAGTCTCAGCCCGATGCCATGGGCTAATGGAGTCTCAGCCCGGTACCATGAGCTAATGGAGTCTCAGCCCGGTGCCATTGGCTAATTTAATCTCAGCCAGGTACCATGGACTAATGGAGTCTCAGCCCGGTGCCATGGGCTAATTTAATCTCAGCCCGGTGCCACGGGCTAATTTAATCTCAGCCCGGTGCCATGGGCTAATAGAGTCTCAGCCCGGTACCATGGGCTAATGGAGTCTCAGCCTGATGCCATGGGCTAATTCAGTCTCAGCCCGGTGCCATGGGCTAATGGAGTCTCAGTCCAGTACCATGGGCTTATGGAGTCTCAGCCCGGTGCCATGGGCTAATTTAATCTCAGCACAGTGCCATGGGCTAATTTAGTCTCAGCCAGGTACCATGGGTTAATGGAGTCTCAGCCTGGTGCCATGGGCTAATTTAGTCTCAGCCTGGTGCCATGGGCTAATAGAGTCTCAGTCTGGTGCCATGGGCTAATTTAGTCTCAGCCAGGTACCATGGGTTAATGGGGTCTCAGCCCGGTGCCATGGGCTAACAGAGTCTCAGCCCAGTGCCATGGTCTAATGGAGTCTCAGCCCGGTACCATGGGCTAATAGAGTCTCAGCCCGGTGCCATGGGCTAATGGAGTCTCAGCCTGGTGCCATGGGCTAAAGGGGTTTCAGCCCAGTGCCATGGATTATTTTAGTCTCAGCCCGGTACCATGGGCTAATGGAGTCTCAGCCCGGTACCATGGGCTAATTTAGTCTCAGCCCGGTGCCATGGGCTAATTTAGTCTCAGCACAGTACCACGGGCTAATGGAGTCTCAGCCCGGTACCACGGGCTAATGGAGTCTCAGCCCGATGCCATGGGCTAATTTAGTCTCAGCCAGGTACCATGGGCTAATGGATTCTCAGCCCGGTGCCATGGGCTAATTTAATCTCAGCCCGAGTCTCACCCCGGTGCCATGGGCTAATAGAGACTCAGCCTGGTTCCATGGGCTAATAGGGTCTCACCCCGGCACCATGGGCTAATAGGGTCTTAGCCCTGTGCCATGGGCTAACGGAGTCTCAGCCCGGTGCCATGGTATAATGGAGTCTCAGCACGGTGCCATGGGCTAATTTAGTTTCAGCACGATACCATGGGCTAATAGAGACTCAACCCAGTGCCATGGGCCAATTTAGTCTCAGCCCGGTGCCATGGGATAATGGGAGTCTCAGCCCAGTACCACGGGCTAATGGAGTCTCAGCCCGGTGCCATGCGCTAACAGAGTCTCAGCATGGTGCCATGGACTAACAGAGTCTCACCCCGGTGCCATGGGCAAATAGAGACTCAGCCTGGTACCATGGGCTAATAGGGTCTCACCCCGGCACCATGGGCTAATAGGGTCTTAGCCCTGTGCCATGGGCTAACGGAGTCTCAGCCCGGTGCCATGGTATAATGGAGTCTCAGCACGGTGCCATGGGCTAATAGAGACTCAACCCAGTGCCATGGGCTAATTTAATCTCAGCCCGGTGCCATCGGATAATGGGAATCTCTGCCCAGTAATACGGGCTAATGGAGTCTCAGCCCGGTGCCATGGGCTAATTTAGTCTCAGCCCGGTACCATGGGCTAATAGAGACTCAACCCAGTGCCATGGGCTAATTTAGTCTCAGCCTGGTGCCATGGGATAATGGGAGTCTCAGCCCAGTACCACGGGCTAATGGAGTCTCAGCCCGGTGCCATGGGCTAATTTAGTCTCAGCCCGGTACCATGGGCTAATGGAGTCTCAACCCGGTGCCATGGGCTAATTTAGTCTCAGCCCGGTACCATGGGCTAATGGAGTCTCAGCCCAGTAAGAAGGGGCTATTGGAGTCTCAGCCCAGTGCCATGGGCTAATGGAGTCTCTCAGCCCATTACCATGAGCTAATGGAGTCTCAGCCCGGTGCCATGGGCTAATTTAATCTCAGCACAGTGCCATTGGCAAATTTAAACTCAGCCAGGTACCATGGGCTAATGGAGTCTCAGCCCGATGCCATGGGCTAATTTAATCTCAGCCCGGTGCCATGGGCTAAATTAATCTCAGCCCGGTGCCATGGGCTAATAGAGTCTCAGCCCGGTGCCATGGGCTAATGGGAGTCTCAGCCCAGTACCACGGGCTAATGGAATCTCAGCCCGGTGCCATGGGCTAAAGGGGTTTCAGCCCAGTGCCATGGATTATTTTAGTCTCAGCCCGGTACCATGGGCTAATGGAGTCTCAGCCCGGTACCATGGGCTAATTTAGTCTCAGCCCGGTGCCATGGGCTAATTTAGTCTCAGCCCGGTACCATGGGCTAATGGAGTCTCACCCCAGTACCACGGGCTAATGGAGTCTCAGCCCGGTGCCATGGGCTAATGGAGTCTCAGCCCGGTATCATGAGCTAATGGAGTCTCAGCCCGGTGCCATGGGCTAATTTAATCTCAGCACAGTGCCATTGGCAAATTTAATCTCAGCCAGGTACCATGGGCTAATGGAGTCTCAGCCCGGTGCCATGGGCTAATTTAATCTCAGCCCTAGCCACGGCCTAATTTAATCTCAGCCCGGTGCCATGGGCTAATGGAGTCTCAGCCCGGTGCCATGGGCTAAAGGGGTTTCAGCCCAGTGCCATGGATTATTTTAGTCTCAGCCCGGTACCATGGGCTAATGGAGTCTCAGCCCGGTATCATGGGCTAATTTAGTCTCAGCCCGGTGCCATGGGCTAATTTAGTCTCAGCACAGTACCACGGGCTAATGGAGTCTCAGCCCGATGCCATGGGCTAATGGAGTCTCAGCCCGGTACCATGAGCTAATGGAGTCTCAGCCCGGTGCCATTGGCTAATTTAATCTCAGCCAGGTACCATGGACTAATGGAGTCTCAGCCCGGTACCCTGGGCTAATTTAGTCTCAGCCCGGTGCCATGGGCTAATTTAGTCTCAGCACAGTACCACGGGCTAATGGAGTCTCAGCCCGATGCCATGGGCTAATGGAGTCTCAGCCCGGTACCATGAGCTAATGGAGTCTCAGCCCGGTGCCATTGGCTAATTTAATCTCAGCCAGGTACCATGGACTAATGGAGTCTCAGCCCGGTGCCATGGGCTAATAGAGTCTCAGCCCGGTACCATGGGCTAATGGAGTCTCAGCCTGATGCCATGGGCTAATTCAGTCTCAGCCCGGTGCCATGGGCTAATGGAGTCTCAGTCCAGTACCATGGGCTTATGGAGTCTCAGCCCGGTGCCATGGGCTAATTTAATCTCAGCACAGTGCCATGGGCTAATTTAGTCTCAGCCAGGTACCATGGGTTAATGGAGTCTCAGCCTGGTGCCATGGGCTAATTTAGTCTCAGCCTGGTGCCATGGGCTAATAGAGTCTCAGTCTGGTGCCATGGGCTAACAGAGTCTCAGCCCGGTACCATTGGCTAATAAGGTCTCAGCCCTGTACCATTGGCTAATAGGGTCTCAGCCCGGTGCCATGGGCTAACAGAGTCTCAGCCCAGTGCCATGGTCTAATGGAGTCTCAGCCCGGTACCATGGGCTAATAGAGTCTCAGCCCGGTGCCATGGGCTAATGGAGTCTCAGCCCGGTGCCATGGGCTAAAGGGGTTTCAGCCCAGTGCCATGGATTATTTTAGTCTCAGCCCGGTACCATGGGCTAATGGAGTCTCAGCCCGGTACCATGGGCTAATTTAGTCTCAGCCCGGTGCCATGGGCTAATTTAGTCTCAGCACAGTGCCATTGGCTAATTTAATCTCAGCCAGGTACCATGGACTAATGGAGTCTCAGCCCGGTGCCATGGGCTAATTTAATCTCAGCCCGGTGCCACGGGCTAATTTAATCTCAGCCCGGTGCCATGGGCTAATGGAGTCTCAGCCCAGTACCATGGGCTAATGGAGTCTCAGCCTGATGCCATGGGCTAATTCAGTCTCAGCCCGGTGCCATGGGCTAATGGAGTCTCAGTCCAGTACCATGGGCTTATGGAGTCTCAGCCCGATGCCATGGGCTAATGGAGTCTCAGCCCGGTACCATGAGCTAATGGAGTCTCAGCCCGGTGCCATGGGCTAACTTAATCTCAGCACAGTGCCATTGGCTAATTTAATCTCAGCCAGGTACCATGGACTAATGGAGTCTCAGCCCGGTGCCATGGGCTAATTTAATCTCAGCCCGGTGCCACGGGCTAATTTAATCTCAGCCCGGTGCCATGGGCTAATGGAGTCTCAGCCCAGTACCATGGGCTAATGGAGTCTCAGCCTGATGCCATGGGCTAATTCAGTCTCAGCCCGGTGCCATGGGCTAATGGAGTCTCAGTCCAGTACCATGGGCTTATGGAGTCTCAGCCCGGTGCCATGGGCTAATTTAATCTCAGCACAGTGCCATGGGCTAATTTAGTCTCAGCCAGGTACCATGGGTTAATGGAGTCTCAGCCTGGTGCCATGGGATAATTTAGTCTCAGCCCGGTGCCATGGGCTAATAGAGTCTCAGTCTGGTGCCATGGGCTAACAGAGTCTCAGCCCGGTACCATTGGCTAATAAGGTCTCAGCCCTGTACCATGGTCTAATGGAGTCTCAGCCCGGTACCATGGGCTAATAGAGTCTCAGCCCGGTACCATGGGCTAACAGAGTCTCAGCCTGGTGCCATGGGCTAACAGAGTCTCAGCCCGGTGCCATGGGCTAATAGAGACTCAGCCCTGTACCATTGGCTAATAGGGTCTTAGCCCTGTGCCATGGGCTCACGGAGTCTCAGCCCGGTGCCATGGTATAATGGAGTCTCAGCACGGTGTCATTGACTAATTTAGTCTCAAACCAGTGCCATGGGCTAATTTAGTCTCAGCCAGGTACCATGGGCTAATGGAGTCTCAGCCCGGTGCCATGGGCTAATTTCATCTCAGCCAGGTACCTTGGGCTAATGGAGTCTCAGCCCGGTGCCATGGGCTAATGGGGTTTCAGCCTTGTGCCATGGGCTAATTGAGTCTCAGCCCAGTGCCATGGATTATTTTAGTCTCAGCCCGGTACCATGGGCTAATGTGGTCTCAGCCCGGTACTATGGGCTAATTTAGTCTCAGCCCGGTGCCATGGGCTAATGGAGTCTCAGCCCGGTGCCATGGGCGAATGGAGTCTCAACCCGGTGCCATGGGCTAATGGAGTCTCAGCCCGGTGCCATGGGCTAAAGGGGTTTCAGCCCAGTGCCATGGATTATTTTAGTCTCAGCCCGGTACCACGGGCTAATGGAGTCTCAGCCCGATGCCATGGGCTAATGGAGTCTCAGCCCGGTACCATGAGCTAATGGAGTCTCAGCCCGGTGCCATTGGCTAATTTAATCTCAGCCAGGTACCATGGACTAATGGAGTCTCAGCCCGGTGCCATGGGCTAATAGAGTCTCAGCCCGGTACCATGGGCTAATGGAGTCTCAGCCTGATGCCATGGGCTAATGGAGTCTCAGTCCAGTACCATGGGCTTATGGAGTCTCAGCCCGGTGCCATGGGCTAATTTAATCTCAGCACAGTGCCATGGGCTAATTTAGTCTCAGCCAGGTACCATGGGTTAATGGAGTCTCAGCCTGGTGCCATGGGCTAATTTAGTCTCAGCCTGGTGCCATGGGCTAATAGAGTCTCAGTCTGGTGCCATGGGCTAACAGAGTCTCAGCCCAGTGCCATGGTCTAATGGAGTCTCAGCCCGGTACCATGGGCTAATAGAGTCTCAGCCCGGTGCCATGGGCTAATGGAGTCTCAGCCCGGTGCCATGGGCTAAAGGGGTTTCAGCCCAGTGCCATGGATTATTTTAGTCTCAGCCCGGTACCATGGGCTAATGGAGTCTCAGCCCGGTACCATGGGCTAATTTAGTCTCAGCCCGGTGCCATGGGCTAATTTAGTCTCAGCACAGTACCACGGGCTAATGGAGTCTCAGCCCGATGCCATGGGCTAATGGAGTCTCAGCCCGGTACCATGAGCTAATGGAGTCTCAGCCCGGTGCCATGGGCTAACTTAATCTCAGCACAGTGCCATTGGCTAATTTAATCTCAGCCAGGTACCATGGACTAATGGAGTCTCAGCCCGGTGCCATGGGCTAATTTAATCTCAGCCCGGTGCCACGGGCTAATTTAATCTCAGCCCGGTGCCATGGGCTAATGGAGTCTCAGCCCGGTACCATGGGCTAATGGAGTCTCAGCCTGATGCCATGGGCTAATTCAGTCTCAGCCCAGTGCCATGGGCTAATGGAGTCTCAGTCCAGTACCATGGGCTTATGGAGTCTCAGCCCGGTGCCATGGGCTAATTTAATCTCAGCACAGTGCCATGGGCTAATTTAGTCTCAGCCAGGTACCATGGGTTAATGGAGTCTCAGCCTGGTGCCATGGGATAATTTAGTCTCAGCCCGGTGCCATGGGCTAATAGAGTCTCAGTCTGGTGCCATGGGCTAACAGAGTCTCAGCCCGGTACCATTGGCTAATAAGGTCTCAGCCCTGTACCATGGTCTAATGGAGTCTCAGCCCGGTACCATGGGCTAATAGAGTCTCAGCCCGGTACCATGGGCTAACAGAGTCTCAGCCTGGTGCCATGGGCTAACAGAGTCTCAGCCCGGTGCCATGGGCTAATAGAGACTCAGCCCTGTACCATTGGCTAATAGGGTCTTAGCCCTGTGCCATGGGCTCACGGAGTCTCAGCCCGGTGCCATGGTATAATGGAGTCTCAGCACGGTGTCATTGACTAATTTAGTCTCAAACCAGTGCCATGGGCTAATTTAGTCTCAGCCAGGTACCATGGGCTAATGGAGTCTCAGCCCGGTGCCATGGGCTAATTTAATCTCAGCCAGGTACCTTGGGCTAATGGAGTCTCAGCCCGGTGCCATGGGCTAATGGGGTTTCAGCCTTGTGCCATGGGCTAATTGAGTCTCAGCCCAGTGCCATGGATTATTTTAGTCTCAGCCCGGTACCATGGGCTAATGTGGTCTCAGCCCGGTACTATGGGCTAATTTAGTCTCAGCCCGGTGCCATGGGCTAATGGAGTCTCAGCCCGGTGCCATGGGCGAATGGAGTCTCAACCCGGTGCCATGGGCTAATGGAGTCTCAGCCCGGTGCCATGGACTAATGGAGCCTCTACGCGCGGCTGCAGAGGGGATGTCAGCACACTGGGGATTAGTACTCCATTTGAAAGTCTCATTTTGGCCCATCTTAAGTAGTGCACAAAGCTGGAGAGATCTGCTGAGACAATTCCTCACACTGCTAATCGATCCATAACTGTTCTGTGTTTTAGCACAGTAAGAGCCAGCAGGCAGCAGCACTCCTAGTATCTCTCTCCTAGAGCATGGAGAGTCATAGAGAGTGGGTTCTCACACACACACACACACACACACACACACACACACACACACACACACACACACACACACACACACACACACACACACACACACACACACACACACACACACACACACACACACACACACACACACACTCTCCACACTGCTCTGTACCGCTCTGCACAACACTCCTGGGCATCACAACACTAAGTGTGTAAAGCCCAAAAATGGAAATGAGTCTATTTTACGGGCAGCATTCAAGGCCACACCTGGAGCTTGGCGGGCGCCCGGGTCCCCTGTGCTCTGATTTATTAGCGATGCTCGCACTAGGAGGCTGAGCTCTAACTCTAACACTACGTCACACACACACACACACACACACACACACACACACACACACACACACACACACACACACACACACACACACACACACACACACACACACACACACACACACACACACACACACACACACACACACACACACACACACACACACAGACACTCAGGGGACTGACGAGGCTCCAGGCCTGCAGATCAGACCTGCCACTGTCTATCAGCTTGATTAAGACAGTCGGGCTCCATATTGAAATGGCAAGGACATAATCACCCCCCCCCCCCCACCCACCCACACACACACACACCCATACCCCTCGCTCCTTCTTGAATCTCAGTAATAAAAATGCATTCCTTCCATATCACCCCACTCTTTCCCCCTCTCTCACCCCCGCTCTCTCTCACTCTCTCTCTCTTCCCCTCTCTCAACCCCTCTCTCCCAACCCCTATCTCTCTGTCTCTCAGCCACTCTCTCGCTCCTCTCTTTAACAGCTGCTCTCTCTTTATTATCTTGTTCCTTCTCTCCGTCTGCCCTTTCTCTCTAATCCTCCGACTGGCGTTCACATTCACACAGTATTCCCTCCAGAACTGTCTGGTTTTGTCTGACAAGCTTTAAGTTATTGGTTTGGGGCCTGGACTTATTTCTTTCTTTATTTAGTCTATTGGTTATTGTATTCTCAACAAATTTCAGCCAGCTGTATAATGAGAAGGATTTGGAGTGGTGTTCCCAGATGGAGATGCCTATGCAGCATAACAGTATGCTCAACTACACACCCCTCTTATTATTACTGACAACTGTTTTTTCTTTTCCCATTGTATGTATGCATTTGTAAGGAGTTGTAAGTGCATTCATGAGGCCACTTAACACTTACTAAGGCCATTCTTCAAATATACTACAACTGATGTGCCCTCTTTCATCAGAAGTATTGTTGATTGTCTTCTAATTTCAACCCTGTTTTGCTGTACAGTAGACCTCCTGGCCTGGCTTCACTGTGCTAATAGAGTGCTTCAGACCTACTCAGCTAATGGAGGTCCAGCAGTGACAGTATTTGGTGGTTTCCAATAATGTAGTAGAGCATAGGAAAATGAACAGGCTTTCTGATGGCCTGGTGTCAGCAGCCACACATTGAGCAGCCCACATGCCTCTGTGCTAATTGTGCAAATGAAGTGCACCCTGCCTGATCCAAACACAGGGCCCTGCCTCCTGACTCCATTATGCTTTGATAGACCTGAGTTATAGCCTGCTCTGTGCGTGTGGGGGAGGAAGAGAGAGAAAGAGAGAGAGAGAGAGACAGAGAGAGAGAAAGAGAGAGAGAGAGAGAGAGAGACAGAGAGAGAGAGAGAGAGAGAGAGAGAGAGAGAGAGAGAGAGAGAGAGAGAGAGAGAGAGAGAGAGAGAGAGAGAGAAATGCTATAGATGGCAGGAAAGTAGTTTAGAAACCTAACAAAAAACAAATAAGCAACAACAAATGTAAACCCTTTAAGACAACTTCCTGGACAAAACATTTCACTGTAATAGTGAAGGTGTAAACTTGGCAGTAGAAGGCCTTGACAGGATAAAAACAATGACAAATGGTTTGATGAATAATGCAAAAACCTGAGAAAGAACTTGAGAAACCTATCCAACCAAAAACATAGAGACCCAGAAACCCTGAGCCGACGCTTTCACTCTGGCGAATCACTAATACAATACAGAAATTTACTACAGAAAAAGAAGGAACAGCACGTCAGAAATCAGCTCGATGTAATTGAAGAATCGATAGAATCTAACCATTTTTGGGATAATTGGAACACACAAAACAAACAACAACATGAAGAGTTATCTATCCATAATGGAGATGTATGGATAAGCCACTTTTTGGCGTATAACAAAGAACAAACAACAACAAAATATACATGATCAATTACACGTCACATTGAATGAACTACAGGACAAAATACAAACTCTCCATCCCAAAAAGGCCTGTGATGCTGATGGTATCCTAAATGAATTTATAAAATATACAGACCACACATTCTAATTGGCTAACTCCTTAACATCATCCTAAGCTCTGGCATCTGGCATCCAAGGACTTATCACCCCAATCCACAAAAGTGGAGACAAATTAGACACCAATAACTATCGTGGGATATGCGTCAACAGCAACCTTGGAAAAATCCTCTGCATTATCATTAACAGCAGACTCATACATTTCCTCAGTGAAAACGATGTATTGAGCAAATGTCAAATATTTTTTTTAACCAAATTACCATTTGACAGATCACGTATTCACCCTGCACACCCTAATTGACAAACAAACCAAAACAAATTGGCATGAGGGTCTGCTATACAAAATGATGGAAAGCTGTGTTGGGGGAAAACATATGACATTATAAAATCTATGTACACACGTGTGCAGTTAAACTTAGAAAAAAACACATTTCTTTCCACAGGGCTGTGGGGTGAGACAAAGATGCAGCTTGAGCCCCACTCTCTTCAACATATATATCAACAAATTGGCAAGGCCAGTAGAACAGTCTGCAGCACCCAGCCTCACCCTACTGGAATCTGAAGTCAAATGTCTACTGTTTGCTAATGATCTGGTGCTTCTATCCCCAACCAAGGAGGGCCTACAGAAGCACCTAGATCTTCTGCACAGATTCTATCAGACCTGGGCCCTGACAGTAAATCTCAGTAGGACAAAAAATAATGGTGTTCCAAAAATGTCAATTTGCCAGTATCATAAATACAAATTCTATCTAGACACCGTTGCACTAGAGCACACAAAAAAATATACCTACCTCGGCAGAAACATCAGTACCACAGGTAACTTCCACAAAGCTGTGAACAATCTGAGAAACAAGGCAAGAAGGGCCTTCTATGCCATCAAAAGGAACATAAAATTCGACATACCAATTAGGATCTGGATAAAAATAGATCAATCATTTATAGAACCCATTTCCCTTTATGGCTGTGAGGTCTGGGGTCTGCTCACCAACAAAGAATTCAGAAAATGGGACAAACACCAAATTGAGACTCTGCATGAAGAATTCAACAAATGCATGCAAATTAGACTGATACCCGCTAATGATCCAAATCCTGAAAAGAGACGTTAAATTCTACAACCACCTAAAAGGAAGCAATTTCCAAACCTTCCATAACAAAGCCATCACCTACAGAAAGATTAACCTAGAGAAGAGTCCCTTAAGCAAGCTGGTCCTGGGTCTCTGTTCACAAACAGAAACAGACCCCACAGAGCTCCAGGACCGCAACAGCAACACAATCAGACCCAACCAAATCATGAGAAAACCAAAAGATGATTACTTGACACGTTGGAAAGAATTTACCAAAAAACAGAGCAAACTGGAATCCTATTTGGGCTTAAACAGAGAGTACACAGTGGCAGAATACCTGACTATGTACAGACTCAGTGAGCATAGCCTTGTTGTTGAGAAAGACTACCAAAGGCAGACCTGGCTCTCAAGAGAAGACAGGCTATGTGCACACTGCCCACAAAATGAGGTGCCAAATGAATGACCACATTATAGACATATTTCCCTGAGAATACCCAGACCCACAAAAAAATCAAAAACAAATCCAATGTTGATAAACTTCCATATCTACTGGGTGTAATTCCACCGTGTGCATCACAGCAGCAAGATTTGTGAGCTGTTGCCACAAGAAAAGGGCAACCAGTGAAGAACAAACACCATTGTAAATACAACCCATATTTATGTTTATTTATTTTCACTTTTGTACTTTAAGTACAGTATTTGCACATCGTTATAATACTGTACATAGCCATAATATGATATTTGAAATGTTTCTATTCCTTTGAAACATTTGTGAGTGTAATGTTTACTGTCCATTTGTTATTGTTTATTTCACTTTTGTTTATTATCTATTTCACTTGCTTTGGCAATGTAAACATTCAGTATGCTTCCCATGCCAATAAATCCCGTTTAATTTAATTTAATTGAGAGAGAGAGAGGGGGGGGGGCTCATGTAAATCATTCTTATAACATTAGTATTTTATCCAGAGGACCATTTAGCTCCCAGGGACAGTTGTTATTGAGAGGCCCTATCTTGACCGAGCCCTTGCCCCTAGCAATGGCCCTATCCCTTAGCCCCTTGTCCTCCTGACCCTATAGGACCTCTCCCCACCTCCACCTCAAACATCCACTCTGCCAGCCAGATCGTATCACGGATCAATAGCTGTATCACAGGGAAGCCCTGCCGCCTGATACCAGTGGACAAGACAGGAACTCCATTAGACTGCACTTAGCTCCATTACCATTGAGGAAACTGTGTACGGGAGACACGGAATGGAGCCGGGGCCTGGTGATAGACACACTAATACACAGCAACATGTCTGATTAACCTGTACATCCCCACAGGGATCTGTGTCCATCCAGCTACAAATAAAGATCAACAGGCACGTTTCTATGCCTGTCTGCCTGCGTTGGCCCGGCTGCCGGCGCAGGGGTCAGTGCGGCCTGTTATTGGACAAGAATCATAAACCAACATGACACTGCTCGTTGGAGTTTTACCTTGGCCCAATAACATTGATCAGGTTGGGCATCAGTCCTGAAATGTCGGGAGATCATTTCCCATAGGAGTTCCCCCCTCTGTGGGTTTTCTCTCTCTATCTCTGTCTCTGTCTCTGTCTCTGTCTCTGTCTCTCTCTCTCTCTCTCTCTCTCTCTCTCTCTCTCTCTCTCTCTCATTCAATTCAATGGGCTTTATTGGCATGGGAAACATGTGTTAACATTGCCAAAGCAAGTGAAGTAGATAATATACTAAAGTGAAATAAACAATGACAATGAACAGTAAACATTACACTCACAGACGTTCCAAAATAATAAAGACATTACAAATATCATATTATGTATATATACAGTGTTGTAACGATGTGCAAATGGTTAAAGTACAAAAGGGGAAATAAATAAGCATACATATGGGTTGTATTTACAATGGTGTTTGTTCTTCACTGGTTGACCTTTTCTTGTGGCAACAGGTCACACATCTTGCTGCTGTGATGATACACTGTGGTATTTCACCCAGTAAATATGGACATTTAGCAAAATCGGGTTTGTTTTCGAATTCTTTGTGGATCTGTGTAATCTGAGGGAAATGTGTCTCTAATGTGGTCATAAATATGGCAGGAGGTTAGGAAGTGCAGATCAGTTTCCACCTAATTATTTGGGCAGTGTGCACATAGCCTGTCTTCTCTTGAGAGCCAGGTCTGCCTACGGCGGCCTTTCTCAATAGCAAGGCTATGCTCACTGAGTCTGTACATAGTCAAAGCATTCCTTAAGTTTGGGTCAGTTACAGTGGTCAGGTATTCTGCCACTGTGTACTCACTGTTTAGGGCCAAATAGCATTCTTGTTTGCTCTATTTCTTTGTTAATTCTTTCCAATGTGTTAAGTAATTATCTTTTTGTATTCTCATGATTTGGTTGGGTCTAATTATGTTGCTGTCCTGGGGCTCTGTGGGGTGTGTTTGTGTTTGTGAACAGAGACCCAGGACCAGCTTGATAAGGGACTCTTCTCCAGGTCCATCTCTCTCTGATATTGCAGACTCACTAAACACAAATGCTTCGTTTGTAAATGATGTCTGAGTGTTGTGTGCCCCTGGCTATCCATAAATTAAATAAAAACAAGAAAATGGTTCCGTCTGATTTGCTTAATATAAGGAATTTGAAATGATTTATACTTTTACATTTACTTTTCATACTTAAGTATATGTTAAATCAAATACTTTTCAACTTTTACTCAAGTGGTGTTAAACTCTGTGACTTTCACTTTTACTCCTTTTTACTCATCAACTAGTCATTTTCTATTAAGGTATCTTTACATTTACTTTTCCACCACTGATTAGGGCCACTGTTTCTTAACTAGTTGATGAATACTGTACATGCATGTAATCAATTCAACAATAGACTACTCGACTGTATTCTAGGCCTATGTGCATTTTTGTGCTTTTTTAAGCCAGAAGTATGTGAAGTTTATGGTAATGTTGCACACCACCCGTTTGTGCATGTACTGTAGTCTACTGTACATATACCAGTGGAGGCTGCTGAGTGGGAGGACGGCTCATAATAATGGCTGGAACAGAGTGAATGGAATGGCATCAAACACAAGGAAACCATGTGATTCGGCTCCAGCTGTTACCACGAGCCTGTGCTCCCCAATGAAGGTGCCACCTACCTCCTGTAACAGACACCATTCACAGCAGCACCCATGCGCCTCATTCTGACATAGCATTTTCTGAGTAAAATATAGGCTGGATGCGCAGAGCTTTGGAAGTAATGAAAGCTAGGGGAATCCATTTGAGCGGCTTGGATATGAGGTCCAAACCAATGCCATTTCAGTATCGACTCGGTGGTAAATGCAACTACGACCGCATGTGAGGAGAACTTACGCAGCATGTTAGGAGAATTAACATAGCAGGTTAGGAGACTTAGGATAAGGTTCGGAAAAGGGTTAAGGTTAGCTAAAACACTCTTCTAACCTGCTACCAAAAGTCACTTCTGGTCATAGCTGTACTCCATCCAGTCACAACCCATTTCATCTTCACACTATTCAGATTGCGTGTGAAAATACAGACCAAATCAAATGTTAGCCATCAAGTGGTTCTTTTTCTGAAATGTTCAATGTGTGTAATGTTTTTCTGCTTTCAGAGTGCCTTTGAACTCTCTACTTGTAGAATATTAGGTCATGGTCTTGGAGATTTGTTTTCTTTATGCAGCAATAGTATATAACGTGGATAGCATTATGCTATCAAACCAATCAAGACGGCTGACAAGTTGTACAGATAACTGATGAGTGACATACACCAGCAAAACCAGATGAGTATGCTCCAGTAGAGCAGTATTCAATAAAGAGTGTACCTTCAGCGGCTATATCACTCCAAACAAAGACCAAGAGAATCAGTGGCCCCCGCTCTTTGAAAAGTGACAGAGTTGGGAGAGATTTGACTGTCTGCAACTATTCGAAGGGGAGCCTGTAGGTGTGCACGTGTGTGTAATTATATGTATGTGCATGTAGGTGTGCGCGTGTGTGTGTGTGTGTGTGTGTGTGTGTGTGTGTGTGTGTGTGTGTGTGTGTGTGTGTGTGTGTGTGTGTGTGTGTGTGTGTGTGTGTGTGTGTGTGTGTGTGTGTGTGTGTGTGTGTGTGTGTGTGTGTGTGTGTGTGTGTGTGTGTGTGTGTGTGTGTGTGTGTCCGCATCCGTGTGGTGTGTGTGTATCTGTATGTGGTTGTGTTAGTGCATGTGTGTGTATGTGCATCAATCGTGAGTGTGTGTGTGTGTGTGTGTGTGTGTGTAGTGCTGGGTGGGAGGATGTATGTCAGCCGGCTACAGGCACGTGTTCACTGGCGTCTCTGAACTCCTCTTCAAAGACACGTTTGGCAGCTGCTTTCATGCCGCTGCACACTGGGCCACGACTGCACTCCACAGAGGGATGGGAGCCGGGCCGCAACACATCGTAAACACAAACACACGAGGGGGGGCTGGACGTCTCATAATGTGTTTTTGTTTTCCATTATGTGTGAATGAATTTGGTTCACATCCATGTGAAGTAGGTTGAAGGGACTTGCATAGAGTATGTGAGTGGGTGTATTTTCACATATATTTGAGAGTGTATGTGTAATAGTGTGCGTGTACTTATCTGTGTGTGCTTGCGTGTATGTGAGTGGCATCCTAGCTAGCAGATGTGGTTCCTTGGAAGTTGTGGGAATGTATGTTTTTGGTTTGGGAACGTTCTGTGAACGTTTCCTGACCAGTAAAACACTCTGAGAACGGTTGCAGGTAGATTCTGAGAGCGTTTATACGTTTCATAGGAGGTTTTATTAACGTTCTGAGAACAGAAATTCAACTTTCACTGAATGTTTCAATAAGATATTTGATAATACTGCTATCTTATTTTGGGTTAACTTTTTTGAACTCAAAGCACAAATTAATTTCCTGGTGACATGGCATCAGTGAGATTTGAGCATATAATATTTTGTTCTCTATCCGTGTAATTAATCCACTGCACCACCAGGATGGAGCTAGCATGCCATGTTTTTTTTTTTTTACATATACAAAGCTGTTCATTTTAGTCTATTCAAACAGAACCCATTTCAAAGAAAACATGCACTCATTAATATCAGGTGTGGCCAATTAGTGGGCAAACATTACTTTAAATAGAACCATCAGGAAACCTGTAGGAAACTTATGCAGAAGTGCTGGGCCCGGTTACATAAAACAACTTAAGTGTTTCCCTTAAACGTTTACCTTAAGGAATAATTTTCCCTTGTTTAAGGGCATTGCATAGAGCCCCTCAAATATGTCCTTAGGTAAAGGCATACTTAAGGGGTTTTACAGTAGTTTGAAGGAATGTATGACAGAAAGATTATCTGGTTACCGTGGAGACGACCTGATTCACTGACGAAATGTCTGTTCAAAGAGATCACTTTCAATTTGTGAGGTAGCAAAATAGAACTACAATCAAGACAGGATAGCCAAATTGCTTCAGAAGATAATAAACAACATTTATTGTAATTACTTTTTTCTCAACTTTATATTATTTTTCTAGTATGTCAAGCTAGCTTACAGAGTAGCTATAGATAACTAGTCAGCTAGCGTTTTATGCAACCTGGCCCTGACATTCCCATAGAATAACTTTATTTCTTAACATTCTCTGAACTATTTGACAACATTCTCAATGCCAAACCAGTTAGAGAACGTACATAGAACATTACCAAATTGCAAATGAAATGTAACCATGTTTGAAGTTTTAGGAAACATTCTGTAAAAGTAATGAAATACCAAGAACATTTTGGAAAAATTGTCAAGTTCCTTAAATGTGCTGAGAACATTCCAAAACCAAACAACTATCCTGCACTATTTCCAGAAAGTTGTGGAAATTTGTCTGCAAAATAATCCTAGTACAACCACACTCTCATCAAGCTCTAAGAAACGTTCTCAAATCGTTATGCGCTAGCTGGGGTAGCTCTGAATTCATTTTCCCTGAACAATGTTTCCACTTTTCTTCTAAAATACAAAAAACAAAAGGGCGTTTTCTCTGGGGATGTAAGGGGTGCACATGATGGATTCAAATATCTGCTCCACAAAACCTTGTGTGGACACTGCTGTCGAGGGCAGAATTAAACCCATTGCTCACAAGGCAAAGGCTGTGATTCACAGCACAAAGTCTATCCAAATGAAACCCCTTCCCCATTCTTGGACACCTCCTCATTCACCCACTCGCTACCCCACTCCTCTCCCCTCCAACTGCTCAGCTCTTTATCAGATTACAAGTTGCAGGGTGAGATAGAATGAGAATGAAAAAGAAGATGGGCAAGAAATGAACAAGAAAAGAAAAGGGAAAATTGAGGCTTCAAACATAAGAACATAATAAAGGCTAAAACATTCAGCTTTTAATTAAAATTACCCATATCAGTGGAGATTAATTTGAAATTGTTTTGAGGACTTCACACAAAGAGTAGCGGCGACTTACTTCACCAGTTCCCAGTGCCGATAAAACCAGTCACACCAGTGGAATTGCTATCTCCCAGTAATTCTATCTCTCTCTTTCTTTCACTTGATTTGTCTCTTCTTCTACCAACACATGGTGCCTTTCCTTCGTTCCTTCCTCCCCCTCCTAATTTGTTCCTGGCTTCTTTTCTTTTCCACTTTTCTTTTCTTTCATGCCTTTTTTTCCTCCCACTTTTTCTTATTTCTCCTTGCTCTCAGCTTTTCACGTCCTTTTATCTCCACTTCATAGGGAATAACTGTGTGCTGGCTTGGGGATAATGAGGTTGTTCATCCAGAACTTCAAACCCTCCTTTCCCCAACACCCATTCGCCAGGATTCTAAAACAAACCTAATCCTGGAACAAATATTTTGACATTCAGACTCAGAGGAAGACAATTCCATGCTTCCATTCTGATTCATCTTCTGCAGAAAACCCTAAAATGATGTATGGTGGCAAATGAGAGGCGCCAATCAAAATGTTGCTTCTGCGTTTCTTTCTTTATCTGCATGCAGCGATCTCTTTGATCCTGATATTACCATGGTCCAGAAATAGAGATGGGATATTGTGCTTACATTCAAAGGGCTAGTAATTAAAAAAGAGAGAGGGCCTATCTGCTGTAACCCATTCAGCTGACCATGGAACAGGGTTGACATGGATCCTGGTAAATTGCTTGGGCAGCTTATTGTGCAGATAGATACACACAAACTCCACAATAAAGCAGATGAATATGGTAATTACCCTAGTATAACACACTTTAATGCAACGCATTAGATTTATCATGACCATTACTCCCCTGCTTTAAGAGCTGGTGGTAGTTTTAGAACATTTGAAATCTATCTTAAAGGGAACTTCTCCTTGGCCATTATCATCATCATAATAATGTTTCTTGTTTTGCTGTTGATTGCGCCAGCAGCAACGAGATGCTGTGTGTGCACAGGCAGTGAATAAGAGGAGTGAGTCGGAGAGGCAGGGATGGAGGGATAGAGGGATGAAGGAAAGGGAGGGGGGGTTAAGAGA
Organism: Oncorhynchus keta; assembly: GCF_023373465.1. Lineage (NCBI taxonomy): Eukaryota > Metazoa > Chordata > Actinopteri > Salmoniformes > Salmonidae > Oncorhynchus > Oncorhynchus keta. The sequence goes on along the minus strand of NC_068446.1, from coordinate 30,599,267 downwards.
TGAGTCTAGAGACGCCATGAGCAGTAATGAGGTAGCAGTAAAAATGAGACGGCATTGTGTTGTACTTTAGGGTACTTCATCTTTAAAATGAATAGTCCCTCAAGGGCCAGGTAGTTAATGCCATTTATTAATAGAAAGACAGGGCCAGCAGTTTGTGCCTGGGCCCTTCGAGAGCCCTTTGTTAAGGAGTCTGGACAGAGAGAGAGTGAGAGAGGGTGGAAGAGAAAGAGTGAGGGGGAGATAGGAAGGAAGAGAGAGAATGCTGAGCCTGCCTATTGATTTTTGGAAGAGGTGTTCAGGGTACAGTTGGGACGTCCGTGAGCGTCTATAAAAAATAGTTTTATTGGATAGCGATGGCAATTAAGGTGGAATTGAGCAGTGTTGCCGTGGGAATTATCACAGGCTGTACCTCTCTGTCACTCCTAGGGCCAATGGCAGGGGGTTAGAGGCCAGGGTCTATTTAGGAGACCCCTCTAGACACCTCTTGACCAGAAAATTAGAGTTGTAATCAAATTTCAATGAGGGAGTACATCTGGGTGGAAGGAGGTCAAACATCAGTAGTTGAGTCATCCAAGACCTCATGTGGAGAACCTGTCTGTCTGCCTGTCTGCCGGTCTTTCTCTCTCTCCTGGAGGAAGGGAGGGGAGACAGAGGCAGGCCAATGCAGGCCCAGGCCCACGGTGACCCAGCGTATTAATGAGCCAGTGGCCATTACCTCCCTGTTAGCCTGCTCTGCGTTCAGCCATTTGTCATAAATTGGGGCCTGTCACATAAAGGCTGCCTGCGTGCGGTGCTGGCGGTGTGGTGTGGCGCGGCGTGTAGGGATGAAGGGCCCCAGCAGTGGCAGCCTAAGCTGTTTTCCGTGAGCGAGCATCTTTAGCTCCTCGCACCTCGCACCTCCCAACCTGTCAAATGGGTTTTATCACCAGAGGAATATCAGTCTTTATAAAGGTCCCACACAAAGGATGCACAGGGAGGGGATTTACTATGCAAATCCACCAGGCCAATGTTGTTCATGTTGGGGAAGTGTGACTGCTGCCATTTTTACACATCTAAATCTCTGCATGCAGGCATGCTGTCAGGGTGTAGCTAACTAAGGGCCATGTCGCTACTGATTGGTTGAATGATAGAAACATTTCTTACCTGAGTCAGAGCAGCACCAGAGGCAGAAGCATGGAGGAGAAAGAGAGAGAGGGGGAGAAAGACAAAGTTTGATTAGTTGTGGCCGTGTACAGTGTAAATGTTCACTGGTAGGCCTAACTATGGGCTGAGACTACAGAGCCGTAATACAGTTTTACACAGAAAGAGTAGACTTGTGAACTCAGAGCCTAAGATTTGAAATATGAACAGTGATTGTACATTAAATTCCAGGGTGGATACCACACTTAGTCACGCTCATTTGAAGATAATTAATAATAAGTAGCTAATAACTGACAGCATAATTTAAAAGACTGTTTAATTATTTTGCCCCCTCTCCAGGCAATGTTTCACACAAAAACAAAAACCTCACGTTGACTAAATACTGTATGTTCCCTAGCAACATACCATCTCATGGTGTAGTGGTGCGGTATGATTGATCATGTTAATATTGTGGTTGTGGAGTGTATCTATAAGTAGGTCACATCTGAAGCGTGCTATACTACAAGTTTGTGAAAATGTTATTTTGTTGTGTTTGTGTGTGTGTGTGTTTGTTTGTTTGTTCACCCGCAACCGCCCGCAATTGCATACAACCCATCCTCAACCGCCTGACTATATGTGATGAAGTGAAAAGGCCCCACCCTAACCTGCTAATATAGAAAATAATATAGAAAATGTGCTTTAGGCTACCAACATTTTAGTAGGCTATTTGTTAGTATAATTAGATGCATGCAGCTTCTCTTCTTCCATTATGTTGCCCTAGAAGACTAAATAAACCCTTGCTCACCAGAATAATGTCAAAAATCAATCAAATTAATGATGACAATATTGACATCAGTAAAGTTATTTGTCATCTCTGCTTCTTCCAAGGAGCAAAGATGTTTAGGAACCAGGGAGAAAATGCAATAACACATTTAAAAAACTAGAAATATTTTCTGTGCAAAATTTCCAAATGACATCAATTTGACCAATTGTAAGGAAATAGAAAGCTGTGAAAATGACCCAACATGTTTCTTATATGATTTCAGTTCGGCTTCTTTTATTAAATAAAAACAATATATGCATATTTTATTTATACTATCAACTTTTATGATGCTGATAAAGATAGCACTTGTACAAACGGTATCAAACTGCACATTTGCATTCTCTCAAGATGCTGAAAGAATGAAATCACACTGGGCAAAAGTGTGTATCCGTATATCTGACATTTTATTAAATATAAGGAGTAGACAGGCTCCAGATTCGCATGTCTATAATTTCATATACGGAGCTAGGATATTCTCCGTAATGGGACAGTTTCTACATGTATCCAATCCGGACCCCAGAAATCTCCCTGATACCGTATGAGTCCAGGGAGTATAGCTGTATAAGGCCATAAGCAAACAGGAAACCGCTCATCCAGAGTCGGAGCTCCTAGTGGCCGGGGACTTTAATGCAGGGAAACTTAAATCTGTTTGACCTATTTTAGACCAGTATGTTAAATGTGCAACTACAGGAAAAAAAACTCTTGACCATCTTCACTCCACATACAGGGACGCATGCAAAGCTCTCCCTTGCCCTCCATTTGACAAATCTGAAGATTATTCTATCCTTCCTGATTCCTGCTTACAAGCAAACACCAAAGCAGGAAGCAACAGTCACTAAGGTCAATAAAGAAGTGGTCAGATGACGCAGATGCAGGACTTTTGCTAGCACAGACTGGAATATGTTCCAGGATTCTTCCGATGGCATTGAGGGGTACACCACATCAGTCACTGGCTTCATCAATAAGTGCATCAATGACGTACGCTGACTGTACGTACATACCCAAACTAGAAGCCATGGATTGTGGACTATAAGAAAAGGAGGAACGAACACGCTCCCATTCGCATCAATGGTGCTGTAGTGGAGCAGGTTGAGAGTATCAAGTTCCATATCACCAACAAACTATCATGGTCCAAACACAACAAGACAGTCGTGAAGAGGGAACGACAAAGCCTATTCCCTCTCAGGAGATTGAAAAGATGTGGCATCCTGACGGGTTGCATCACTGCCTGGTATGGCAACTGCTCGGCCTCCGACCTTAAGACACTACAGAGGGTAGTGCGTACGGCCCAATACATTGCCGAGGCCAAGTTTCCTGCCATCCAGGACCTCTATACCAGGCGGTGTCAGAGGAAGGCCCTACAAATGATCAAAGACTCCAGACACCCTATTCATAGACTGTTCTATCTCTAACCACACGGCAAGCGGTACCGGAGCGTCAAGTCTAGGTCCAAAAGGCTTCTTAACAGCTTCTACCCCCAAGTCATAAGAATCCTGAACAGCTAATCAAATGGCTACCCAGACTATTTGCATTTCTTCTATGCTACTGCTACTCTGTTATTATCTATGCATAGTCTCTTTAATAACTATACTTACATCTACATATTACCTCAATTATATACCAAATGTGTAATATACCTCAAATACCATATTACAAAGAAAAACATATTTTTTCATCGGAAATGGTGAATAACTCACCACAGGTTAATGAGAAGGGTTTGCTTGAAAGGATGCACATAACTCTGCAATGTTGGGTTGTATTGGAGAGAGTCTCAGTCTTAAATCATTTTCCACACAAAGTCTGTGCCGGTATTTAGTTTTCATGCTAGTGAGGGCAGAGAATCTACTCTAACATAGGTACGTGGTTGCAAAGGGCATAAGTGTCTATTAGGGCTAGGCATCCCACAAGCGGGACAACTTCCGGTGAAACTGGAGGGTGCGCAATTCAAATATGTAATCATAGAAATTATGGATATTAAACATTTAGGTACATATAAGTGTTGTATATCGGTTCTTGTTAATCTAACTGCACTGTCCAATTTACAGTAGCTATTACAGCGAAAACATGCCATTCAATTATTTGAGGATGGCGCCCACATCAAAATATTTTTCCCCCGGCACAGTTTTCGTAAATTCACAAATAGAGATTAAATATTCAATTACATTTTAAAAATCTTCCTCTTATTTATCATCCAAAGGGTCCCAGCTTTAACGTGTAGTGTCGTGAACGGGACCGTTGTCATCATCTGACACTAATTAGCATAACGCAACGGACATAAATCTTCCTAGAAAATATTCCTATTCATGAAAATCACAAGTGAAATATATTGGAACACAGCTTAGCCTTTTGTTAATCACCCTGTCGTCTCAGATTTTCTAAATATGCTTTACAGCCAACGCTAGACAAGCTAGACAAGCATTTGTGTAAGTTTATCATAGCCTAGCATAGCATTATGCCTTGCTAGCAGCAGGCAACCTTGTCACGGAAATCAGAAAAGCAATCAAATTCAATTGTTTACCTTTGATGAACTTTGGATGTTTTCACTCACGAGACTCCCAGGTAGACAGCCAAAGTTCATTTTTTCCCAAAATATTGTTTTTGTAGGCGAAATAGCTCCGTTTGATCTTCACGTTTGGCTGAGAAATCGCCCAGAAATTGCGGTAACCACAACGCCGAAAAATATTCCAAATTAGCTCCATAATATCGACAGAAACATGGCAAACGCTGTTTAGAATCCATCCTCAAGGTGTTTTTCTAATATCTATTCGATAATATATCCGTCGGGACAATTCGTTTTTCACTAGGACCGATTGGAGTAATGGCTACCTCTATATTTTAGGCGAGAATCTCTCTCGGAGCCACCATGTGACCACGTACGCAATGTGGCCACCTACGGCTATTCTTCAACTGAAATGCGTAAAACTACGTCACAATGCTCGAGACACCTTGGGGAATACGTAGAAAGCGTAAGCTCGTTGATGGGACATTCACAGCTGAATAGGGAGTCATTGGAACGCAGCTCTTTCAAAACCTGGGGCACTTTCGGATTGGATTTTTCCTCAGGCTTTCGCCTGCAACATCAGTTCTGTTATACTCACAGACAATTTCTTTACAGTTTTGGAAACGTTAGAGTGTTTTCTATCCAAAGCTGTCAATTATATGCATATTCTAGCATATTTTCCTGACAAAATATCCCGTTTAAAACGGGAACGTTTTTTTTTCCAAAAATGAAAATAGTGCCCCCTAACACCAAGAGGTTTTAAAATCCTTCTTTATATCCCAAAAAGTCAGTTTAGTTGGCGCCATCGATTTGAGTAATCCAATTGTTCAGCATGCAGAGAAAGGAATCCGAAAATCTACCCCTGAACTTTGTATCAACAAGTCAAAATACGTTTCTATTCACTCCTCAGATACCCTAAAATCTTAGCAAATTATAATATTTCTAATGAAAAATGTATGTTCAATAGGAAACAGATTTAAGCAGGTGTGTCCTGTCTTCATGGCGCGCACAAATACGAATTTCCAAGACTGTGTCCCTGTACTAAAACTGATATTTCTTATTCATTTTTGAAGTTACAAGCCTGAAACCTTGAACATAGACTGCTGACACCCAGTGGGAGCCATAGGAATTGCATCCATGGAGCTAGTTTTCAATATGACCTTATACTTGCCATTCTAAGAGGATGGTCACTCAAAAATAAAATTATGGTTGGTTTTTCTTTGGATTTTCTCCTACCATATCTATTATGTTAAATTCTCCTACATTATTTTATAATTTCTACAAACTTAAAACTGTTTTCTTTCCAATGGTACCAATTATATGCATATCCTGGCTTCAGGGCCTGAGTAACAGGCAGTTTATTTTGGGCATGTCATTCAGGTGGAAATTGAGAAAAAAAAAGGGGCCTAGCCCTAAGCGCAATTTGCCAAGGCAGGATACTCTAAGCGCAGCTCAATCCAGAAATCTGGCAGTGGCTTCTGATTAAATAAAATGTTCACAGAACCGCTTGTGGCAAATTCGATGAGGCTCTGTTGTTCAGATATCGGTAAGTGGACTGGAGGGTGGGCATGAAAGGGATAACGAATCCAGTAGTTTTTTCATCCGTTTCGGGAAAGTATCTGCGTAGTTGTGCACTCAACTCACTCAGGTGCTTCGCTATATCACATTTGACTTTGTCCGTAAGCTTGAGTTCATTTGCATACAAAAAAATCATACAATTATGGAAAGACCTGTTTGTTGTCCTTGTTAACGCAGACAGAGAAGAGCTCCAACTTCTTAATCATAGCCTCAATTTTGTCCCGCACGTTGAATATAGTTGCGGAGAGTCCCTGTAATCCTAGATTCAGATCATTCAGGCGAGAAAAAACATCACCCAGATAGGCCAGTCGTGTGAGAGGCTCATCATCATGCCAGCGGTCAGACAAGTGAAAATGATGGTCAGTAAAGAAAACTTTAAGCTCGTCTCTCATTTTATGAAAACGTGTCAATACTTGGCCCCTTGATAACCAGCGCACTTCTGTATGTTGTAAAAGCGTTACATGGTCGCTGCCCATATCACTGCATAGTGCAGAAAATACACGAGAGTTCAGAGGCCTTGCTTTAACAAAGTTAACCATTTTTACTGTAGTGACCAAAACGTATTTTAAGCTGTCAGGCATTCCATTGGCAGCAAGAGACTTTCGGGGGATGCTGCAGTGTACCCAAGTGGTGTCGGGAGCAACTGCTTGTGCGCTCGTTACCACTCCAGTATGTCTCCCTGTCATGGCTTTTGCGCCATCAGTACAGATACCAACATGAAGAGCAGCTACGTTTGGCTACATACGGACAGTGAAACGAGGCTACTCAGGTGAGAAAAAAACCTCATCAAAATGTATAGCCCCGTTGGAAAGCATAAATGGACTGTTAGTGGAATTTCCGCGAGAGATTAACAGTTAATGTGATTGGATGTTAATAATTGACTAGGCTACCTGTATGTGACATTGTGTTGTTATTTCGCTGAACACTAGATGCTTTAATTTTATTTTTGGCAGTGAAACGAGGCTACTCAGGTGAGAAAAAAACCTCATCAAAATGTATAGCCCCGTTGGAAAGCATAAATGGACTATTTGAAAATGTGAAAAAAAGTCATTTAATTTTACACATATATATATATAAATATATATATATAAATATATATATATATATATATATATATATATACATTTTTTTTTTTTTTTAAATGTGAATCACATTTTTATTTGGCCTACCCCCGAAGGCATTGCACGTACCCCTGGGGGAATACCTGCTCTAGAATATCAAAAACGTGTTATGTAAAGATATCTGCTGATATTAACCCTTTTCCTCCAGTGTCATATTTCTCCACTCCTGCTCCCGAGTCAAAATGTTGCCTACATTTGGTGTATCATTTTACTGCAAAAAGAGTTCATTAAGGCTATGTGAGAGGTTATAGACTTACAGTCAGTGTCCAGATTTCAGCTTCCATTTAACCCATCTGAACAGTAGGCTACAGTTCCCTTGATGTGCCATAGGCCTATTTGAAATACCCAACTTGTCGAATTTGTATAGCGCCTCACAAAAATCCCACATAACATAGCCAGCACTGCTATCATTCTCTTTTACCATTTCACCAAATCTTTCCCAAACATGACTTTTCTGGCCCTCCCTTTTCTCCATTTCACAGCCTTTCTCTTCTTGAATTTAACTCAGTGGTTTGATGCTAACGTTTTCTGTCCGTTCCCAAAATAATTTCGCAATTGGCATGTAGGCTATTTGACGTGAGTACAGTTAGGACATAAAGCTTACACTTATGCACTAATGCCTGATAGCCTAAAAATAATTATGGAAAACCTCAATGAAGCTTATAGATATAAATTCCACAAAAATACATTTATGGATTTTTAAGGTATTGTTTTCTCTTTATTAAACCCGCTCGCCACCCACCTACCTACCCTTCAACCACACAATATTTCATGACCCTAAACCTGTCTGCCCAGCGGATATCACCATGGGGACTGTGGGTTTTGAGTCAACCCACGCATCACTAGTGTGTGTGTGTATGTTTGTTCTTCATTTTACTACATTATATGTAACATGATAGTAACTTGCACATGCATTCTTGTGTGTTTTGCTTGGGTGTGTGAATATGTACCCTCTTCTATCATTCTGAGTGTGTATACAGACTGACAAAAAGACAGAGAGAGGAAGTTCCACCAGCCCCTAAGCCCGACTCCACTGCCTCTCTCCCCAAACCCTCACACTCTGCTCTGGGCTGAGATGAAGCCACTGCAACAGCCTCCTGCAGGATCCTCCCACCACCACGACAATGTGCTTGAAACACATAAGTATTCATTGGCATTCCGTTTGCACATAACCCTCATATACTATCACCGCCATCTGCATTACCAGGAGCCAAGCTGTGCGCCTGGGTTTTCGTCCTCCAGCCTGTGCAAAGCCAGATCCCTGTGCCTGCGTCCAAGGCAACCTACACTTGGCATGCAAAGATGATGAAAAGTACAGCTTGCCTCTTGATGCTCGCTAGCACCCTCTCCCACTGGTGAGAAGTGTTCCACATAATCTGAGATCAAACCGTTTGTGTGCTGAGTGAGTGTTAGTTTTAGTTCACTGTGGTTACTAAAAGCACAGATAAAAGTAATATGCTATGATATTGAAGGTATAAGTTGGTTAAGTAGTAGCAAAGCACATAGCGTAACCCTGAATAGAACATTTGTTCATGCTCCCTTGTCATTCTTTGAACTTGGTTGATGTTTAATGGAGCGCATATGAGGAATTATTCATATAGCAGCTTTTATCCTACACCATACATTCCTGTTGCATCTCCCTCTGAGTGCTACTGTGTATCAGCACCAGCAGTGGACAGCTCCATAGACTCTCTCTTTGATATTAACCCTCCCTCAACCATTTTCTCCATTTCAATTTAACCCTGCATTCAACAAGCCTAACTTTTCTCTCTCCACTATCCACTTTCAAGACACTGGCTGGGCCCTGTAAACACTATATACTGAAGCTAATAATAGTGTCCCAGCTCTGGTTAAAAGTGCACTATATACATTTTGTATTTGTATTTTATTTCACCTTTATTTAACCAGGTAGGCTAGTTGAGAACAAGTTCTCATTTACAACTGTGACCTGGCCAAGATAAAGCAAAGCAGTTTGACACATACAACAACACACAGTTAAACATGGGATAAACAAAACATACAGTCAATAATAATGTAGAAAAAACTTAATCAAAAAGTCTATATACAGTGAGGGCAAATGAGGTAAGATAACGGAGTTAAGGCAATAAATAGGCCATGGTGGCTAAGTAATTATAATATAGCAATTAAACACTGGAATGGTACATGTGCAGAAGATGAATGTGCAAGTAGATACTGGGGTGAAAAGGAGCAAGATAAATAAATAAATACAGTATGGGGATGAGGTAGCTTGATGGGGTGTTTACAGATTGGCTATGTACAGGTGCAGTGATCTGTGAGCTGCTCTGACAGCTGGTGCTTAAAGCTAGTGAGGGAGATATGAGTCTCCAGCTTTAGTGATTTTTGCAGTTTGTTCCAGTCATTGGCAGCAGAGAACTGGAAGGAAAAGCGGCCAAAGGATGAATTGGCTTTGGGGGTGACCAGTGAGATATAACTGCTGGAGAGCGTGCTACAGATGGGTGCTGCTATGGTGACCAATGAGCTGAGATAAGGCGGGGCTTTAACTAGCAAAATCTTGTAGATGACCTGGAGCAAGTAGGTTTGGCGACGAGAGTGAAGCGAGGGCCAGCCAACGACAGCGTACAGGTCGCAGTGGTGGGTAGAATATGGTGCTTTTGGTGACAAAACGGATGGCACTGCATCCAATTTGTTGAGTAGAGTGTTGGAAGCTATTTTATAAATGACATCGCCAAAGTTGAGGATCGGTAGGCTGGTCAGTTTTAAGAGGGTATTTTTTGGCAGCATGAGTGAAGGAGGCTATGTTGCGAAATAGGACATTTAATTTTGGATTGGAGATGCTTAATGTGAGTCTCGAAGAAGAGTTTACAGTCTAACCACACACCTAGGTACTTGTAGTTATCCACATATTCTAAGTCAGAGCCGTCCAGAGTAGTGCTGCTGGACGGGCTGGCAGGTGCGGTATTGATCGGTTGAAGAGCATGCATTTAGTTTTTCTTGCGTTTAAGAGCAGTTGGAGGCCACGGAAGGAGAGTTATATGGCATTGAATTTCGTCTGGAGGTTAGTTAACACAGTGTCCAATGAAGGGCCAGAGGTATACAGAATGGTGTCGTCTGCGTAGAGGTGGATCAGAGAATCACCCGCAGCAAGAGCGACATCATTGATGTATACAGAGAAGAGAGTCGGCCCGAGAATTTAATCCTGTGGCACCCCCATAGAGATAGCCAGAGGTCCAGACAACAGGCCCTCCGATTTGACACACTGAACTCTATCAGAGAAGTAGTTGGTGTTCCAGGCGAGGCAATCATTAGAGAAACCAAGGCTGTTGAGTCTGCCAATAAGAATGTGGAGATGACAGAGTCGAAAGCCTTGTCCAGGTCGATGAATACGGCTGCACAGTAATACATAGGTAATAGGGAGATGTTTTGGACACATCCACTCTCATTCAGATCACTAAACAGGTTTGGACAGATCTCCCTTTCAGAAAAAATCTGATGAGCTTCTGCCATGACTATTTCACTCTGCTTCTGGAAAGCAGTTTGTGCCAGGAAACGCTGGCTGGGCTGAGAGCAATAAGTGACTTTCATGTGCTGATTTATAGTACCGTGAGGAAAGGGTTAACTTCCCAACCCCGAGCTTTCCAGTCGGCCACTCTGGAAGACTTTTGTGTGTAATTATTTAAAGGCCTTGTATTGCAGTCTGGATAGGGAGAACACGGCCGGGTGGAGGGAAGGAAGGAGGGAGGGATGGAGGAACGAGAGGAGGGGAGGAACGTTCCTGCTGAGAGGGATTCAGTCAGCGGTCAAGGTGAGGTATCTTAGCTATGTGGTGTAATTTCTGTGTTACGTAGCTAGCTGTACTGGCCTCTGCTCGGTACTACACTGACTGACTAGGGCTCAGGAGACAAGCCATGGGGATTTACTAACTGAAGAAATCCGTGCTGAACCAACAACACTACACAAACAGCACATAGCACTGCACAGGCCTCTGCCTCGCTCGGCACTGCAACACTCTGACGCAACAACCTGGAGCGAGTGTGCTTCAATGATGATAAACAAACAAGGGGGAGGGGAGAATGGCGATGCTGGGCAAATAAGACTCGTAGGGTTTTTTTCTCACACCAGATAGTTTAAGTTTGTTCAAAATGGATGTTTGAAGTTGGGGCTCGACTTAACACAAGTTGTTGGAAGAGTGATGCAAGAGCGGAGAGGGGGGGGTAAAGAAATGGTGTAGAGGCCTCCAGTGGTGCAGAGGAGATCCAGTGTGGAGGTTCTGGAGGAGAGGGGGAGCGGTTAGAAATCATGGCACACGTAGGGAGGCCAGAGTGAGGCTTGACCACCACGAGAGCCACCCAGGAATAGGAGCTCCGTCAGCTACTGTACACTACCACTAAGGCTTTGGGCTTGGTGCACTGCAGTGCAGACAACCAAACTGGACCTATAGAATAGAGCTAAAAACCTGTACAATATGTTTCACAGTGCTACTTACCGTAATATTAAATAAAGTGAGCAGTAAAACATACCTATGCAAATGACATATAAGGAAATTGGGTTTTCTTCACTCAAAATGTTTGGTCTTGGCATTAGGTTACAACAGACGGATCGATGGCTTAGCTCAGGACAAAACAGACAGGGTTGGCTTAGATTGTTAACCACATGTAAACTGTATTTAGTCTATTGAAAACTTAAATACTTTAGCACAATGAGCACTTGTTATCTCTCAAATACATTGTTACAATTGTTTTTTAGCTAGCCTCTCTGGGATATGTGGGCATCCCACCTCGCCAACAGCCAGTGTAAGTGCAGGGCGCCAAATTCAAAACAACAAAAATCTCATAATTAAAATTCCTCAAGCATACAAGTATTTTACAACATTTCAAAGATAAGATTCTTGTTAATCCAGCCACAGTGTCTGATTTAAAAAATGCTTTACAGTGAAAGCACCACAAACGATTATGTTAGGTCACCACCAACTCACAGAAAAACACAGCCATTTTTCCAGCCAAAGAGAGGAGTCACAAAAATCACAAATAGAGATACAATTAATCACTAACCTTTGATGATCTTCATCAGATGACACTCATAGGACATCATGTTACACAATACGTGTATGTTTTGTTTGATAAAGTGCATATTTATATAAAAAAATCTCATTTTGCATTGGCGCGTTACGTTCAGTAGTTCTAAAACATGCGGTGGTTGTACAGAGAGCCACATCTATTTACAGAAATACTCATTATAAATGTTGATGAAAATACAAGTGTTATACATGGAATTAGAGATATACTTCTCCTTAATACAACCGCTGTGTCAGATTTTTAAAAAACCTACGGAAAAAGCAAACCATGCAATAATCTGTGTACAGCGTTCAGACAACAAAGCAGAACAAAAAGATATCTGCCATTTTGGGTAGTCAACATTAGTCATAAATAGCATTATAAATATTCACTTGCCTTTGATGATCTTCATCCGAATGCACTCCCAGAAATCGCAGTTCCACAATAAATGTTTGTTTTGTTCGATAATGTCCATAATTTATGTCCAAACAGCTTCTTTTGTTAGGGCTTTTGGTAAACAAATCCAAAAGTGCGTTCAGGTCCAGCCGAACGTCGGGCAAAAAGTTCAAAATGTTCTATTACAGCCCGTAGAAACTTGTCAAACTAAGAATAGAATCAATCTTTAGGATGTTTCATCATAAATCTTCAATAATGTTCCAACTGGAGAATTCCTATGTCTGTAGAAAAGCAATGGAACGAGAGCTAACTCTCCCGTGACCGTGCCTCAGAGCCTGTGGCACTCTGCCAGACACCTGACTCATTCCTCTCTCATTCGGTCCCACTTCACAGTAGAAGCCTGAAACAACGTCCTAAAGACTGTTGACATCTAGTGGAAGCCTAAGGAAGTGCAACATAACCAATATCCCACTGTATCTACAATAGGGGCTGAGTTTTAAAAAAACTACAAGCCTCAGATTTCCCACTTCCTGGTTGGATTTTTCTCAGGTTTTCGCCTGCCATATGAGTTATGTTATACTCACAGGCATCTTTGAAACAGTTTTAGAAACTTCAGTGTTTTCTATCCAATGCTACTAATAATATGCATATATTAGCATCTGGGACAGAGTAGCAGGCAGTCTACTCTGGGCACCTTATTCATCCAAGCTACTCAATACTGCCCCCCTGTCACCAAGAAGCTAGAAGCTAGCAAATGTTTTATTATCATTGACAAGAAATCAGTCAAAACACCTCAAAACAAGACATGGTATCAAGAACAAGATGAAAGATGAAACTTGCCATTGTTGCTAGCTATCTATGTAGCTAGCTATCTGGCCATCCAGAATCACAACACAGGGCCTTCTACCCCATTGAAGCACACACATTGTTTTCGAGGCGTTGTCAGCTAACCCATCTATAATACCTGACCCATTACATTCCACTCAGTCAGGTGGATGAAGACATAGAGTTTGGTTTTTCTCCATCATTAAAAAACCCATCCCCAATCCCCCTGATCAGTCACAAGTACACACAAACAAAAACTGGCACGCAAACACACACACACACAAACACAGACAAACACACACAGACACCTCTGACACACTAATCAGAATATGGTGTGCTATGGGTTCAGACAAAGCCCAATCACTCTTGTGATAATTGTGCCTCTCCTTCAATCAGCAGCACAGTATTTGCATCAGTCACAATCTCCATTTCATCTTTCATCTCTCTGTCAGACCCAGACAGAACCAAAGGGTCTCTCTGACCAAAGGACATGCCAAAGACATGCCTGTTATTAAACCTGCAAATTAAGGAAGAATGGAGAATACAACAAGTTGACATTTTAATCAGGTCTATTCAAGCACTTCCCTTACATAAACTTTAACGATGGAGATCGGTTACTTCTTGCCACATGTCAGCATAATTGTATCACGTGGAAAATTGCATTCAATAAAAAAAAGGGTCATATAATCCCTCAACTGTGATATGAGTAACTCGGCGATGGGGGACAAATATTGATCGTTTACATCTATTAATATCCCTGTGTACACTCAGAGAGGATTGGGAGAGGAGTCCACATCATAATTCATGACTTCTCCCCTAATCCCTGTTTTACGCGCGTCAAAATTACATATATAGATGTTTTGCATGTGCCGTAATGCATGTGTCATGTAAGCGAAATTAGGCTCTGAATGATTGATAGGGCAGTTAACATTTTCTTGGGGAACATAGCTAGGTGGCATTGCTTCTATATTAAAGGTCAGGACAGGGCAGAGGATAGGGAGCCATCTCTGGAACAGGAGAATCCCACAACTCCTTACCAGGAAATGACTGAGATTTAGACTCAGATGAATCAATGCAGAGCAGGAGAAGCAGGAGAAATATGGCCCATGCAGACACATCAGGAAGAGGTGAAGTGCAGAATAATACTTTGACGTAAATGGAACCGATTCAGGCGTGATGCATTGTGGTGTGACACCTCCTAGACACAGAGGCAGTATATCTCCTCCAGCACTCACACACACACACTGCATTTATACATTCACACGATATATCCACACGCAGAGCACACACACACACACACACACACACACACACACACACACACACACACACACACTGCATTTATACATTCACAGGGTATATCCACACGCAGAGCACACACACACACACACACACACACACACACACACACACACACACACACACACACACACACACACACACACACACACACACACACACACACACACACACACACACACACACTGCATTTATACATTCACAGGGTATATCCACACGCAGAGCACACACACACACACACACACACACACACACTGCATTTATACATTCACAGGGTATATCCACACGCAGAGCACACACACTCACTCACTCACTCACACTCACTCACTCACTCACTCACTCACTCACACACACACACACACACACACACACACACACACACACACTGCATTTATACATTCACAGGGTATATCCACACACAGAGCACACACACACACACACACACACACACACACACACACACACACACACACACACACACACACACACACACACACACACTGCATTTATACATTCACAGGGTATATCCACACGCAGAGCACACACACACACACACACACACACACACACTGCATTTATACATTCACAGGGTATATCCACACGCAGAGCACACACACTCACTCACTCACTCACTCACACTCACTCACTCACTCACACACACACACACACGCACGCACGCACACACACACACACACACACACACACACACACACACACACACACACACACACACACACACACACACACACACACACACACACACTGCATTTATACATTCACAGGGTATATCCACACGCAGAGCACACACACACACACACACACACACACACACACACACACACACACACACACACACATACATTCACAGGGTATATCCACACGCAGAGCACACACACACACACACACACACACACACACACACACACACACACACACACACACACACACACACACACACACACACACACACACACACACACACTGCATTTATACATTCACAGGGTATATCCACACGCAGAGCACACACACTCACTCACACACACACACACGCACGCACGCACGCACGCACGCACGCACACACACACACACACACACACACACACACACACACACACACACACACACACACACACGCGCACGCGCACGCGCACACACACACAGATCACACAGTCCTCTAGTGTGGGGCAGCAGAGATAAAAGCAGACAGAAGGATCAAATTAGATGATCTACGAAAGATATTAGTAATGACTTTCATGAATATTTTATGGAATGTAGAGAATGTCATCATACAATTATATATAGGGAAATGAGAAAGGGATATAAAACAAACAGCATTAAACTTTGAACATGGAACCCCATGTCCAACAAATTGTGCCCAAGAAGAAATAGGGTGGAGGGGGATAGGGAGGGAGGGCAGGAGAGCACTTTCTCACACTGGCTGTTTCTGGGCCTGGGGAAGTGGAGGAGAAGTCCAGCACTGGCATTGCACAGCACACAGAGATACAGAGAGAGAGTGGGGACTCCCAGAAAGTCATTGCCATCAATATGTTTATCCGCAAATTGATCTGTCCCCACAGGCTGTGTTTAGTTGATTGTCTGTCGTGCATTAAACTAAAAGCCAGCAAAATGCTTTACATGCATAATGTGGGGCCCGGCATTAACATGGTGTATTTACAAGGGTTTCATATGGATGGGTGTGACTGAAGATGTGTCTGCATGCTGCTACCTTGGGACAAGATCCACTCCAAATGGAGACAGGGGACACCTGATACACCATCCTAATCACATTCATTCATTCATCACGACTCATTGCGAGCTCACAGAACAGGGCTCCGGGCAGCCGAGCGGAAATGGAGGAAAACTCGCCTCCCTGCGGACCTGGCATCCTTTCACTCCCTCCTCTCTACATTTTCCTCCTCTGTCTCTGCTGCTAAAGCCACTTTATACCACTCTAAATTCCAAGCATCTGCCTCTAACCCTAGGAAGCTCTTTGCCACCTTCTCCTCCCTCCTGAATCCTCCCCCCTCCT
Source organism: Oncorhynchus keta (assembly GCF_023373465.1). Classification (NCBI taxonomy): domain Eukaryota; kingdom Metazoa; phylum Chordata; class Actinopteri; order Salmoniformes; family Salmonidae; genus Oncorhynchus; species Oncorhynchus keta. The sequence goes on along the minus strand of NC_068446.1, from coordinate 30,582,544 downwards.
CCCTCTCTGCAGATGACTTCGTCAACCATTTTGAAAAGAAGGTCGACGACATCCGATCCTCGTTTGCTAAGTCAAACGACACCGCTGGTTCTGCTCACACTGCCCTACCCTGTGCTCTGACCTCTTTCTCCCCTCTCTCTCCAGATGAAATCTCGCGTCTTGTGACGGCCGGCCGCCCAACAACCTGCCCGCTTGACCCTATCCCCTCCTCTCTTCTCCAGACCATTTCCGGAGACCTTCTCCCTTACCTCACCTCGCTCATCAACTCATCCCTGACCGCTGGCTACGTCCCTTCCGTCTTCAAGAGAGCGAGAGTTGCACCCCTTCTGAAAAAACCTACACTCGATCCCTCCGATGTCAACAACTACAGACCAGTATCCCTTCTTTCTTTTCTCTCCTAAACTCTTGAACGTGCCGTCCTTGGCCAGCTCTCCCGCTATCTCTCTCAGAATGACCTTCTTGATCCAAATCAGTCAGGTTTCAAGACTAGTCATTCAACTGAGACTGCTCTTCTCTGTATCACGGAGGCGCTCCGCACTGCTAAAGCTAACTCTCTCTCGTCTGCTCTCATCCTTCTAGACCTATCGGCTGCCTTCGATACTGTGAACCATCAGATCCTCCTCTCCACCCTCTCCGAGTTGGGCATCTCCGGCGCGGCCCACGCTTGGATTGCGTCCTACCTGACAGGTTGCTCCTACCAGGTGGCGTGGCGAGAATCTGTCTCCTCACCACGCGCTCTCACCACTGGTGTCCCCCAGGGCTCTGTTCTAGGCCCTTTCCTATTCTCGCTATACACCAAGTCACTTGGCTCTGTCATAACCTCACATGGTCTCTCCTATCATTGCTATGCAGACGACACACAATTAATCTTCTCCTTTCCCCCTTCTGATGACCAGGTGGCGAATCGCATCTCTGCATGTCTGGCAGACATATCAGTGTGGATGACGGATCACCACCTCAAGCTGAACCTCGGCAAGACGGAGCTGCTCTTCCTCCCGGGGAAGGACTGCCCGTTCCATGATCTCGCCATCACGGTTGACAACTCCATTGTGTCCTCCTCCCAGAGCGCTAAGAACCTTGGCGTGATCCTGGACAACACCGTGTCGTTCTCAACTAACATCAAGGCGGTGGCCCGTTCCTGTAGGTTCATGCTCTACAACATCCGCAGAGTACGACCCTGCCTCACACAGGAAGCGGCGCAGGTCCTAATCCAGGCACTTGTCATCTCCCGTCTGGATTACTGCAACTCGCTGTTGGTTGGGCTCCCTGCCTGTGCCATTAAACCCCTACAACTCACCCAGAACGCCGCAGCCCGTCTGGTGTTCAACCTTCCCAAGTTCTCTCACGTCACCCCGCTCCTCCGCTCTCTCCACTGGCTTCCAGTTGAAGCTCGCATCCGCTACAAGACCATGGTGCTTGCCTACGGAGCTGTGAGGGGAACGGCACCTCATTACCTCCAGGCTCTGATCAGGCCCTACACCCAAACAAGGGCACTGCGTTCATCCACCTCTGGCCTGATCGCCTCCCTACCACTGAGGAAGTACAGTTCCCGCTCAGCCCAGTCAAAACTGTTCGCTGCTCTGGCCCCCCAATGGTGGAACAAACTCCCTCACGACGCCAGGACAGCGGAGTCAATCACCACCTTCCGGAGACACCTGAAACCCCACCTCTTTAAGGAATACCTAGGATAGGATAAAGTAATCCTTCTCACCCCCCTTAAAAGATTTAGATGCACTATTGTAAAGTGGCTGTTCCACTGGATTTCATAAGGTGAATGCACCAATTTGTAAGTCGCTCTGGATAAGAGCGTCTGCTAAATGACTTAAATGTAAATGTAATTCACTCTGCTAACCAGTCTCCTTATATCATCTTAGTGACAGTGCATTCCACTTCTATATTCTCCCATATTCTCTATAAGCACAAAGTTCCCTATTTGTCAGAAAGCTAGAAAGCTACAGTAGTGCAGTTTTTTTCTCTCTCTGTTTTTATATAATAGCCAGTGAACTTGTGTGTTCCATGGTGTATTTGTGTCATGACAGGTGAGGGCTATAAAAGGCCAGCTGAACCCAGCACAGATGGCCTGACAAAAATAGAAATAAAGAGATATGCTCGTTTTTATGGGGTTGGCACTTAGGAGCATGCAGATACGTGACCGGATTCAGAATCATGGGCATTTGACGCTAATTCCTAGTTCATAGTAGTGCCATTTGGATAATTTTTGCGTACAGAAATGCCTTCTTGAACATGTGAACATTCATAAGCCTTAATTACAAACTTGTATGGGATCCGTAAATATAGCTAAACATTTAAAATTATGAGCCTAGTTTAGTCAAGTAGGAAACACTGAGCCATGTAGGGAGAAAGGCAGGATCGATGATTGGCTGAGATAATGGAGGGGTTGGACATCACGAGAGATGAGTCCTCATTGGTCTGTCATGTCACAGGCTTCTGTCAAAATCGAATCAAATCAAAATGTATTGGTCGCGTACACAGATTTGCAGATGCTATCGAGCTCCAACAGTACAGTAATACCTAGCAATACAAAACAATACACACATAATCCAAAAACTAAAAAGACAGAAATTAAGAAATATCAGAACAAGAGCAATGTCAGAGTCTGGGATAGATAGATAGATAGATAGATAGATAGATAGATAGATAGATAGATAGATAGATAGATAGATAGATAGATAGATAGATAGATAGACTTTTTCAACATTTTGTTATGTTTCAGCCTTTTTCTAAAATGGATGAAATTACTATTTTCCCTCATCAGTCTACACACGATACCCCATAATGATAAAGCCAAAACAGGTTTTTAGAAATGTTTGCAAATTTATTCAAATTAAAAAACAGAAATACCTTATTTACATAAGTATTCAGACCCTTTTCTATGAGACTCGAAATTGAGCTCAGATGCATCCTGCTTCCATTGATCATCTTTGAGATGTGTCTACAACTTGATTGGAGTCCACCTGTGGTAAACTCAATTGATTGGACATGATTTGGAAAGGCACATACCTGTCTGTAACGGCGTTCGTCTGTTGGAGGAGAGTCTGACCAAAATGCAGAGTGGTGGTTACTCATGTTCTTTAATGAAGAATCGCGATACATGAAATAACTTATAAATATACAAAAACAACAAACGGAACATGAAAACCTATACAGCCTGTCTGGTGAACAACTACACAGAGACAGGAACAATCACCCATGAAATACACAGTGAAACCCAGGCTACCTAAATATGGTTCCCAATCAGAGACAACGAGAATCACCTGACTCTGATTGAGAACCGCCTCAGGCAGCCAAGCCTATGCAGACACACCCCTAATCAGCCACAATCCCAATGCCTACAAAAAAAAACAATACGACAACACAATAAACCCATGTCACACCCTGGCCTGAACAAATAATTAAAGAAAACACAAAATACTAAGACCAAGGCGTAACAGAACCCCCCCCCCCAAAGGTGCGGACTCCCGGACGCACCTCAAAACCATAAGGAGGGTTCGGGTGGGCGTCTGTCCATGGTGGCGGCTCCGGCTCGGGACGTGGACCCCACTCCATTAATGTCCTAGTTCCTCCCCTTCGCGTCCTGGGATAATCCACCCTCGCCGCCGACCATGGCCTAATAGTCCTCACCCAGAACCCCACTGAACTGAGGGGCAGCTCGTGACTGAGGGGCAGCTCGGGACTGAGGGGCAGCTCGGGACTGAGGGGAAGCTCAGGACTGAGGGGCAGCCCGGGACTGAGGGGAAGCCCGGGACTGAGGGGAAACCCGGGACTGAGGGGAAGCCCAGTACTGAGGGGAAGCCCAGTACTGAGAGGAAGCCCAGTACTGAGAGGAAGCCCAGTACTGAGATGAAGATCAGGCAGGAAGTTGGCTCCGGCAGATCCTGGCTGGCTGGCGGATCTGGAAGAGTCTGGTTGACTGGCAGATCTGGAAGAGTCTGGTTGACTGGCAGATCTGGAAGAATCTGGTTGACTGGCAGATCTGGAAGATCATGGCTGACTGGCGGATCTAGCTGCTCTGGCTGCTCCATGCAGACTGACAGCTCTGGCTGCTCCATGCAGGCTGACAGCTATGGCTGCTCCATGCAGACTGGCAGCTCTGGCTGCTCCATGCAGACTGGCAGCTCTGGCTGCTCCATGCAGACTGACAGCTCAGGCTGCTCCATGCATACTGACAGCTCTGGCTGCTCCATGCAGGCTGACAGCTCTGGCTGCTCCATGTAGACTGGCAGCTCTGGCTGCTCCATGCAGACTGGCAGCTCTGGCTGCTCCATGCAGTCTGGCAGCTCAGGCTGCTCCGAACAGGCAGGAGGCTCCGGCAGCGCTGTAGAGGAGGAAGGCTCTGGAAGCGCTGAACAGGCGGGAGACTCCGACAGCGCAGGAGAGGAGGAAAACGCTGGCTGCGCTGAACAGGCGGGAGACTCCGGCAGCGCAGGAGAGGAGAAAAGCTCTGGCTGCGCTAAACTGGCGGGAGACTCCGGCAGCGCAGGAGAGGGGGAAAGCGCTGGCTGCGCTGAACAGGCGAGGCGCACTGAAGGCCTTGTGAGTGGTGCTGGAACTGGTGGTATTGGATCGAGGACACGCACAGGAAGCCTGGTGCGGGGAGCTGCCACCGGAGGACTGGTGTGTGAAGGTGGCACAGGATGGACTGGACCGTGAAGGTGTACTGGAGAGCCTGAGAGCAGGGCTGGCACAGGACGTGCAAGGCTAGGTAGGTACACAGGAGGCCTAGTGCGTGAGGCTGGCACAATTTTCACCAGCCGACTAACACGCACCTCTCCTCCACTTTCCCCATTAACTCCTTCACAGTCTCTGCTTCGCTCACCTCTAACACCGGCTCTGGTTCTAGTCTACTCCTTGGCTCCTCACGATAAACAAGGAGAGTTGGCTCAGGTCTATCTCCTGACTCTTCCACTCCCTCCCTGAGCCCCCAATACATTTTTGGGGCTGACTCACGGGCTTTCTTCTGCGCCGTCGTGATTGTCTCTCCAACTCCATTCTCCTGTAACCCTCTTTGCACTGCTCCAGCGAATCCCAGGTGGGCTGCGGTACTCTCCCTGGGTCGACCGCCCACCTGTCTATTTCCTCCCACATCGTATACTCCATACTACTGCTGTCCATAACGTCCTCCCTTCGCTGCTCCTGCTGTCGCTGCCTGTTACCGCTCGGTCCGGGTGTGGTGGGTGATTCTGTAACGGTGTTCGTCTGTTGAAGGAGAGTTGGACCAAAATGCAGCGTGGTGGTTACTCATGTTCTTTAATGAAGAATCGCCATACATTAAATAACTTATAAATATACAAAAACAACAAACGGAACGTGAAAACCTATACAGCCTGTCTGGTGAACAACTACACAGAGACAGGAACAATCACCCACAAAATACACAGTGAAACCCAGGCTACCTAAATATGGTTCCCAATCAGAGACAACGAGAATCACCTGACTCTGATTGAGAACCGCCTCAGGCAGCCAAGCCTATGAAGATACACCCCTAATCAGCCACATTCCCAATGCCTACAAAAAAAACAATACGACAACACAATAAACCCATGTCACACCCTGGCCTGAACAAATAATTAAAGAAAACACAAAATACTAAGACCAAGGCGTGACACTGTCTATATAAGGTCCAACAGTTGACAGTGCTTGTCAGAGCAAAAACCAAGCCATGAGGTCGAAGAAATTGTCCATAGACATCCGAGACAGGATTGTGTCGAGGCACAGATTTCTGTAGCATTGAAGGTCCCCAAGAACACAGTGGCCTCCAAATGTAAGAAGTTTGAAACCGCCAAGACTATTCCTAGAACTGGCCACCCAGGCTACACTGAGCAATCAGGGGAGAAGGGCTTTGGTCAGGGAGATCCTTCATGAAAAACTGCTCCAGAGCGCTCAGGACTTCAGACTGGGGCAAAGGTTCACCTTCCAACAGGACAACGACCCTAAGCACACAGCCAAGACAACGCAGGAGTGGCTTCGGGACAAATCTATGAATGTTCTTGAGCGGCCCAGCCAGACCACGGACTTAAACCCGATTGAACATCTCTGGAGAGACCTGAAAATAGCTGTGCAGCGACACTCCCCATCCAACCTGAGAGGATCTGTAGAGAAGAATGGGAGAAACTTCCCAAATACAGATGTGCTAAGCATGTAGCGTCATACCCAAGAAGACTCGAGGCTGTAATCACTGCCAAAGATGCTTCAACAAAGTACTGAGTAAAGGGTCTGAATACTTATGTAAATGTGATATTTCAGTTTTCGATTTTTATTTTAATTGCAAAATTTCGAAAAACCTGTTTTTTGCTTGTCATTATGGGAGTATTGTGTGTCGATTGATGAGGGGGAAAAACTATTTAATACATTTTTGAATAAGGCTGTAGCGTAACAAAATATGGAAAGAGTCAAGGGCTCTGAATACTTATCCGAATGCACTGTAGGCGAAAGGCTGAAATCTTTACTTTAACTTCTTATGCCTGGGGGGCAGTATTGAGTAGCTTGGATGAATAAGTTGCGCAAACTAAACGGCCTGCTCCTCAGTCTCAGTTGCTAATATATGCAAATTATTATTAGTATTGGATAGAAAAGACTCTAAAGTTTCCAAAACTGTCAAAATATTGTCTGTGAGTATAAAAGAACTGATATGGCAGGCGAAACCCTGAGGAAAATCAAACCAGGAGTGGCTTCTATTTCGAAAACTCCATGTTCCATAGTCTGCCTTTGCTCCATTTAACAGGATATCAACCAGATTTATTTTCCTATCGCTTCCTCAAGGTGTCAACAGTCTTTAGACATAGTTTCAGGCTTTTATTTTGAAAAATGAGCGAGAACGATAACATCGCGTCAATGTATGGCCGGGTGCCAGCAGTGTTTTGTATGCGTAACAGAGTTTGGGCTGCCATTGCCTTTCCTTCTCCTACTGATAAAGACAGTTGCGGTTGATATATTATCGATTATATATTTCTAAAACAACCTGAGGATTGATTATAAAAAATGTTCTACATGTTTCTGTGGACATTACGGAAACCATTTGGAATTTGTCTGCGTTGTCGTGACCACTCTTTCCTGTGGATTTCTGAACATAACGCGCCAAACAAACTGAGGTATTTTGGATATAAAAATTATCTTTGTGGAACAAAATAAACATTTATTGTGTAACTGGGAGTCTCGTGAGTGAAAACATCCGAAGATCATCAAAGGTAAACGATTAATTTGATTGCTTTTCTGATTTTTGTGACCAAGCTACTTGATGCTAAGTGTACATAATGTTTTGTCGAGCGATCGATAAACTTACACAAACGCTTGGATTGCTTTTGCTGTAAAGCATATTTTCAAAATCTGACACGACAGGTGGATTAAAAGGCTAAGCTGTGTTTTCCTATATTGCACTTGTGATTTCATGAATATAAATATTTTTAGTAATAATGTTTGAATGTGGCGCTATGTAATTCAGCGGTTGTTGATGACAATTATCCCGTTAACGGGATTGTAGCCATAACAAGTTTTAAACCCTCCAGTCATACAGTAACATTTAACTTCTGGGTGATCCCTTCGCACGCCAACAGCCATTGAAATTGCAGGGCGCCAAATTCAAAACATCAGAAAACCCATCATTAAAATTCCTCAAACATACAAGTATTTTACACCATTTCAAAGATAAACTTGTTGTAAAACCAGCCACAATGTCTGATTTCAAAAAAAGGCTTTCACAGAAAAACAGCCATTTTTCCACAAAAGCATAAATATCAGAAATAGAGATAGAATTAATCAAACCTTTGATGATCTTATGTTAAGTCAGTACCAGTTCATATTATTATCCAAAATTCAAATATTCATGTTCAGTAGTTACCGGTGATTTTTGATGATCTTCAACAGAATGCACTCCTTAATGCAACTGCTGTGTCAGATTTCAAAAAATACGGAAAAAGCACACCCCAGTTCCACAATAAATGTTTGATCAAATATTCACTTACCTTTGATGATCTTCAATAAAGTCCAGTTCCACAATAAATTTATGTCCAAATACCATTTATGTCCAAATACCTCCTTTTTGTTTGTGCGTTTAGTACACAATCCAAACTCCAGGCGAAAGTTCAGACGAAAAGTCATATTACAGTTCGTAGAAACATGTCAAACGAAGTATAGAATCAATCTTTAGGATGTTTTTATCAATAATCTTCAATAATGTTTCAACTGGACAATTCCGTTGACTTTAGAAATTTGATCAGCTCACGCCACTCTGGCAGACCTCTGACTCATTCAGCTCCCATTCCACCCTCCTTCACAGTAGAAGTAATCAACAAGGTTCTAAAGACACACAGACATCATTCAAACAGTTTTATAAACTTCAGAGTGTTTTCTATCCAAATCTACTAATAATATGCATATATTAGAAACTGGGCCTGAGTAGCAGGCAGTTTACTCTTTGCACCTTATTCATCCAAGCTACTCAATACTGCCCGCCCATACACAAAGAGGTTAACGGGATTGATTTGACAACACCCAGTGAAATAGCAGCGGGCCAAGTTCAAAAATAGAAATACTCATAAAAATAATTAATGATTTATACAAGTGTTATACATCGGTTTAAAGATTAACTTCTTGTTAATCCAGCCACAGTGTCATATTTCAAAAGTGATAGGAACTGTAAGCAAGTGCCTTAGAAATCTAGATCCATATAGAAATCCCATTGAAAAGAGAGTGACCTCAAAAAAACATTTTCCTGGATGGTTTGTCCTCTGGGTTTTGCCTGAAAAATAAGTTCTGTTATACTCACTGCCATGATTTTAACAGCTTTAGAAACTTTAGAGTGTTTTCTATCCACATCTACCAATTATATGCATATCCTAGCTTCTGGGCCTGAGTAGCAGGCAGTTTACTTTGGGCACACTTTTAATTCGGACATGAAAATAGTGCCCCCTAGCCTTAAGAACTGATGCCCTTGCAACAGATACTACAGTATTTTATTTTAAAGAGGCTGCATTTTCCTATATATTTTGTGCTGATTTTGACAGTTTCGCGCACAGACAGGAAAGGCGTGGAGAACATCTGGATAAAACGTTTGGGCTGTTTCGATGTCAGAGTCCTCTCTGACCTGTTTTTTACACTCAATGTAATGCCATGGATTGATGTCAAGCATGTGTGCTGCCACACACACACAACTTACCAAACATTTCAATGTGTGAGTGGCTTCGTGTCTCTGCTACATTTGACACCAACACCTATGGACGCCAAATTAACATCAACACCACAAAACTATGGATTTCGACTTGTGTCTCTCACTGTCAGTGAAAGTGGCCCTTATGTGAGGGGAGTGCGGCGGGGGTGGTAAAACGTAGTAGGATGAGAACTGTATTCAAATGGCACCTGTTGCCAATGTGCACATGTAGGCTGGGGAATAATTACAGTGATTTGCGGGAGGAGAGGAGTGTGTGGGTAATTGCAGTGTCTTGCCAGAGAAGGGGAGAGAAGAAGAGGACAAGGTGCTGCAATCTCACCCCTCAGAGGGAGCTGCGGCCAAGCTGCCTTCGTAACGCCACATCAAAGGGCCACAGCACAGACACCCACCGTCATTAACTCTCTGTTGCCACGGCAACATGTTGCCAAGTGATAGTGCCACTGACAGAGGCCCACCGTTGGCCTTCTCTTCTTATTAACCGTGGAGAGCAGAAGCACAAACATTAGGAATGATAATCAGAGAAGCCGAATGATGTCTATGTACCAGGCGGTATACACACTGCCTGGCAAGCCCACGACCCCAGATATTCTTCTAATGGATCGCCTTTAATAAAAGACACTCACCTGCCTCCCCTCACTCACTTAGCTCTGCTGTTTTGCCATTACTTCAGCCCTTACAAATGATGTTATTTTGTAAACGTATGAGCCAACACCCTCGGGATGGGGAGAGCTTGATGGAGAGAACGTATATTATTACATCAAGCCTTAGTATAGTGTAAAGCCTCAATGATTGGTGTTAAAGTGGAACTGACAGCATTTAAACTACTTTGCAGATATGAAACAAACAGACAATCATAATAATTGTCAAAAATGTCAAATTCTCACTTTATGCTACAAAACCAACTTAATAAGAGGTTTTAAAAATGGTTTATATTTGACTCAACATTCCATGACGTACACTAAGGCATTGTTGGCAGAATAGATGGGTGCAGTTCAATGCATGATTAATATAATTCACCAATACATGTCTAGGTAGTCCCCCAAAAAATGTTATCAGGTTGTAAATCACAGCTGGCCTCATACATTGTTTGCTGCCTCCATTCAGGATGCAAAAGCGGACAAATGTAACTAAGGCTGGGAATGTCAATACAATCAAACTAGCAAGGTGAATGATCACATGTCAGTCATAATGTGGCTAATATGCTAGCGTATCTATTTATGTAGTAATCTAAAAACACAGAGCCTAAAATTTACTAGATAGCTAGATATCTAGCTAGCTGCTAGGAGGACGCCATGTCATTGGAGGAGTGGCTGAGTGACTGACTTTTCCCCCTTGTATAATTTTTAGGTGGCTGCAAAGATAGAGATACACGTGTCATTTGGTTAGCTAGTAAGTCATATGAATCACTTTGCTAGCTAGCTATGCTGAACGACGATTATCCAGTTAGTATCGCTTGCCAATTCACTTTAGCTAGCTATCTAGGTTTTATTTACTGCAGTGTCAATTAATTGTCCAAACGCACGGCCGCTTTCCCACTCTATATTGCTATAGAATTTTCCTAAAAATGCCTTAGTGTACATAATTCCCAAACGTTCTAAGAATTTTTCTGACAAGTCCTCACTTGTCAGAAAATGTTTTTAAAAAAACGTAATATTCTTCCTGGTGGTGTATATGAACAGATTTTTATACAATTTCATGTTGCTAAAATACTGTCTGTTCCACTTCAAGGTTTTCATTGCCCAAAATGAGTAGTTGCTTTGTCATTTGGAGCTGGCATATCCCACAATAATCCTCACCTCTGTACCATTAATCAAGCGTTTAACTGCTGATGACCAGGCCCACATTTAAAGCAGCGAGCGCCACAATGCACAGGGAAAAGTCATTGTTTGTTCAGTTATTCCAAGTAGCTCCACTCATGTGGGTGGAAGGAGGAGGGGAAATGTGAGCGGGATGTGGTATTGTTTTCCTGAGCAGCACTTCATTCTCCAGTCCATAACGTGTCATCCAATGCTCTAATGTAGCTCACAGAGCGTATCTAGGGGCCCAGACAATAAACTCCATATTATACCTATATTGCACCATCCATATCCTTGAGTGTGTGAGACACACACACACACACACACACAAACACGCAGATGTTTGACTCAAGCTTTAAATTTCATAAGACTCTTGGTCGACTGTAAACTAGGACAATTCCAAGTCCCTACACACCTTCAGGACCGTAAGGCCTACTCCTGACTGTGCTGCTGAGTAGCTGGAGTGGTGCCATTACATTTCCAATCTGTGGGTGCACAGGTCACCAGTCTCTGAGCTCTGGAGAAATATCAGCCCTCCTACTCTGCTCATGACCATGAGGGCATGGGAAATAGCGACTCGGCACGGAAAACACCACTCTTCTCCACCTGTCTGTGGTATGTGATGGGGAGGGAGGGATGCAGCGGGACCAGCGCGCCAGTCAAGCAAATGATTTGCTCAGTAAAGTAAAGCTCCAAGTGGAACAACAGCTGAAAAGCCCATCCGGGTGGGAGCCAACCAAATCTCCTGCTTGGTTTGACAGTAATGGAGCTCCATGTTCAAGGAGAGAGATATACTAATGTACTGTTACTGGAAGGGATGGAAATAAAGCCTGGAATAATTGAAAATACTCAAAGGAAATGCATACGCATGGATCATGATGATGAAATAGTGGTGAAATGGTCGAACGGAGAGCTTAAAAAAAAATATATATATATAATACATGTACGAAATGTTAAATGATTTATGTAATATAACTACAAATAAGTGTGAAATATAGATGGCTATACTGAAAGAGTTCACCATACAACATTTCAGAGATTGCAATATCCTTGATCTGTACCTTTAGCTGGCGCCTATGTGCATCAGTGGTAATCCGGTTTGTTTACCGAAGCTGCACCAACATCATGTACAGGGATTTCTGAAATCTTAATATCCTGCTGGAAGACTGTCAGGGTGTGGTGGGCCAAGGAGCAGCCGGAGCCCTGGTACAAATTAAACAGTGTGGCCAGAGCAGGGAGCAGGGTGAGATGAGAGGAGGCTGAGAGGAGAGGAAAGCCAGATCAATAGCTTAATGGAATTAGCCCGGCTTTGAAACACACCTGCCAATCATATTTACTGAGGGCTTTTTGCCATGGAGCGCTGCTCAATATTTAAAGGGCGGCCACACAGTGAAGAAATCTGATTGGTGCTTTAACGCGGCAGCAGCTGTCCGAGTTAATTTACCTCTAAAGGAATAGAAATGAGAAAACGAGCCCCCCTCCAGAGAGGGTAACACTTTGCTTCTCACTTCTTTTTCTGTTTTTTTTATTTGTCATTTTTTTTATTTTGTAGCCAGCGGATAGGTTTATGCAGAATTAAAAATGCAATTTAAACCATTGAGTACTGGCGTAAAACACATTTTATTCATGAAGGGTTGCGGCCAACTCTAAAGCCATTTCTTCATGGCATTCTACCAAACAAGTTTCAACCTGAAACAGCCAAATAGGCACTTAGCCTTCAATACTTATCTCAACGGTATTGTTCTCTCTGTAACGAGATACAGAGAATTCCTACAAACTACAGGCCTATAATGGGCTGCCAATGCCTTACTGCAGTACCAGAGATACACTCAACTTCCCTGATCCTGTCCAGAAACAACCTTTAGTCATATCCTTCAGCCACGGGTAGATATGAAAGAATTTGATATAGGTACAAGCAACGAGCAAAAGTTGCTCCACCACAATATTGTAGTTGCTCTATCAGGAAATGTTCTTTACAAGCCTTATACCTCATCAGTCCTCAAATCTCCAAAAGTGTTGTAGTGGGTAAGGCCTAGGGGTTCATTTTGGGCAAGGCTATGGTGGGTCCAGTCAATGACAGGCCCTAGTCAGTAAGCCCACCACAGTGTTTAATCCATGCGGAACCCAACACCCCCTACTGTGACCAGCTTGATATGCGTCTCCTCTGTGGGTGAAGGGCACTGCCTTTAGACCCACTAACACGCGATGACAAGGGCCTAACAAGGGGAGTTAACTAGCTCCTGAGCCCCGGTCGTATGGAGCCAGGCCAGAGCCCTGCCACCCGACCCCTCTCTGCCCCAGCTGACTGGAGGTGCCGGGCTAGTCAGGTGGGAACGGCACACACAATGAGCCAAGCTAACCACGAGGATGGCATGCACCGTGCGATTAAGGACACGGCACAGATGCCCACCTGCTCCTCTTGAACCTAGCTGTGCCTGGGGTGCCCTAATATGCTGTTTCCATCTGTTTCCTAGAAAGTGAAGGGCAGAGATGTCCAAATGCACAGACATTTCCCTGTCTAAGCCCATCCCACCGCCCCATCCTCCTTCTGCCCCATTACGTCCCTCCGCTCCCGGAGAAAATTGATGGAATAACACAATGTCACCCTCTTCCCTGAGTCCTCACATCGACTTAGCAGATCCCTGACTTTCAGCTGACAAACTACCATTGGACATGAGCACAATGAAAGAATGAGTGGCGCGAAAAGATGACAAAGCTTCTCAGCATGTCTCCTTTGATTTTCCTCAATCTTTCTCATTATCAAAGACAGGGCTGTCTGGAAATGCTTGTATTTGCACACAACATAAATGGCACACAGGAAAAGGGCTGGCCATCAGCAGAATGAGTAATGTTTACACATGGTATGATACATAGATAAATCAAATCCATTTGTTTTTGTCACGCTTCGTAGACAACAGGTGTAGACTAACAGTCAAATTCTTACTTACGGGTCCATTTCCAACAATGCAGTTAATGATAAGATACACAATTAAATTAAAAATAGAAATAGTGACACGAGGAATAAGTACACAGTGAATAATGAATACAAATAACGAGTAAAAATAACATGGCTATATACAGGGAGTAGAAAATAACATGGCTATAGACAGGGAGTCTAAAATAACATGGCTATATACAGGGAGTATAAAATAACATGGCTATAGACAGGGAGTATAAAATAACATGGCTATAGACAGGGAGTCTAAAATAACATGGCTATATACAGGGAGTAGAAAATAACATGGCTATATACAGGGAGTAGATAATAACATGGCTATATACAGGGAGTAGAAAATAACATGGCTATATACAGGGAGTAGATAATAACATGGCTATATACAGGGAGAACCAGTACTAAGTCGATGTGCAGGGGTACGGGGTAATTGAGGTAGCTATGTACTGTACATTTAGGTAGGGATCAGTGACTAGGCAACAGGATAGAGTGTGTGTGTGTGTGTGTGTGTGTGTGTGTGTGTGTGTGTGTGTGTGTGTGTGTGTGTGTGTGTGTGTGTGTGTGTGTGTGTGTGTGTGTGTGTGTGTGTGTGTGTGTGTGTGTGTGTGTGTGTGTGTGTGTGTGTGTGTGTGCGTGAGCGTGAGCGTGAGCGTGTGCGTGTGTGTGTGTGTGTGTGTGTGTGTGTGTGTGTGTGTGTGTGTGTGTGTGTGTGTGTGTGTGTGTGTGTGTGTGTGTGTGTGTGTGTGTGTGTGTGTGTGTGTGCGTGTTGGGGTGTCAGTGTAAGTATCTGTGAGTGTGTGGGTAGAGTCCAGTGAGTCAGTGCAAGAGAGTTAGTGCAAAAAAGGGTCAATACAGGTAGTCCTGGTAGCCATTTGATGGCCAGTCTTGTTTAGAAGTCTTATGGTACATACATATATACTGAACAAAAATGTAAACACAACATGCAAAGTGCTGTTCCCATGTTTTATGAGCTGAAATTTTCCAAATGCACAAAAAGCTTATTTCTCTAAAATGTTGTGCACAAATTTGTTAACATCCTTGTTAGTGAGCATTTTATCCTTTGTCAAGATAATTCATTCACCTGACAGGTGTGGCACATCAAGAAGCTGATTAAACAGTATGATCATTGCACCTTGTGCACCTAAAAGGCCAATCTAAAATGTATCGTTTTGCCACGCAACACAATGCCACAGATGTCTCAAGTTTTGAGGGAGTGTATAAATGGCATGCTGACTGCAGGAATGACCACCAGAACTGTTTCCAGATAATTGAATGTTAATTTCTCTACCATAAGCCGACTCCGACATCGTTAAAAAAACAATGGCAGTACATCTAACCAGCCTCAATACCGCAGACCACGTGTAACCACGCCAGCCTAGGACCTCCACATCCAGCTTCTTCACTTGCGGGATCTTCAGAGAGGTGAGGGGGTTGCTGAGGAGTATTTCCGTCTGTAATAAAGCCCTTTTGTGTGGAAAAACTCATTCTGATTGGCTGGACCTAGCTCCCCAGTGAGTGGGCCTATGCTATCCCAGGCACACCCATGGCTGCTTCCCTGCCCAGTATTGTGAAATCCATAGATTAGGGCCTAACAAATTTATTTAAATTGACTGATTTCCTTATATGAACTGTAACTCAGTCAAATCTTTTAAATGATTGCATGTTGCGTATATATTTTTGTTCCGTATACATATGGTACATACAGTACATATATTTAAGCCCGTGTCCATCAAACACGGCAGTGGGATTTTGCTCTGCTGTGCTAAATGATTATTATCAGCACAAAGACTCTCTTTATTCTAATTGCCTTGTAAATAAACTTGCTTGTCATTACTTTTCAAGCCAATTACATGGTGCCTAATGGCAGCGCTTAATTAGCACACACTCTACTGGAAAGAGACAAGAGGAAAGAAAAGGAATGAATGGAAGAAAAGAGAAAATGTTGGTGGGGGGGACAGGGGAGGGAGCGCATTCTCTGTCTAATTACACAGTCGTCAAGGTTCACAATGGCCACGGTCGCCCCACTCTGTCCCCTCTGTGGCTGTTGAGGGGGCCTTGACAATGGACCACTCAGCGGGGGTGACTCGGACCCCTAATAGCACTTCAGCAGCCACGGCCTTCGCAGCTGGAGGACAGGAAACAGCAGAACACTCCTATACCTTTCTACTAACACCCCCACTCAGTCACTCGCTTTCAGACAAACACGGCTACTGCTGGCATTTGTTTGTTCACAACCATTCAACAATGAAAGGGTATTTATTTATTTTTCCTATATATTTCTGTCTCTGTGTATTTGTGCTACAATCACACCCTTCTGTTGTCCCTCTATCTCCCCTGTTGTCCACTGCCTGTCCTTAAAGAATGATAAAAAGTAGTATAGTTTGACAAAAATAAAAAAACGTGACCCTGTCTCAGTCATTGTTCTCGTGGCTGTGGTTCTCATAAGGATCAAAAGTAAATGTGATGCAGAAGATTGCAGCAAGTAGTGAAAGAGCCAGTCTAGTATTTGCACATATCATTCCTCAAGCACCTTTAATTACCTACAGTCAATACAGTGGGCATTAAAAAAGCCACCAAAAAGCTCAGACCATTACCATCACCCAAGTGGCGGGCTGTATAAAATTAGAGCTCTTTTTATGCCCTGGCTATAGTGGAGATGCTAAGGAACATGTGAAAGCCGTTAAAGGGGAAGGCAAAAAACACTGCAACTATCTCCAAGCTGGCAGGGTTCCTCGGCTATTACAGGCCGTTACAGGGTGGGATGTCCCTTCAGCGGCCGCTGTGGCGGTGGCGTTATCGGCCAGGACCCGTCTGACGCGCTGGGTTTGTGATTACAGCCATGTTAAGGGCTGAGAGAGAAAGATCTGTAAACCGAGAGATTACAGACCGGTCATTTACAGAAAGGGAGGGGGGGTGCGGGGGATTGGGGGAAGGGGCAAGGGGTGGTTGGGGTGACGGTGGGTTTCATATAAGAAACCTGCCAGCATAATCGCATTTCCCTTATCCTAGCCTGCATCAGCCTCAATGTGAAAAAAGTTTTAGTCTTATCTGCTGCCATTCTCCCACTATCCGGCTCAATCAAATTTGCTTCGGCTAGTGGGATTGGCAGGGAAGGGAGGAATACAGGACTGATAAGGAAAAAAAATGTAGTTTTTATTTTATGTATTATTTTTTTAAATGATCGACTTGCTTGGCACGCTTATGTCCCTGGCATCAGGGCTGTCATGCAGTGGAGGCAGGGGAGTAGGCAGGCAAGCAAGCAGGCTGGATGGTCAGGGCCAGGGTGGGCTGGGCTGGTGGGAAGGGCCAGGGATTGCTGGGCTGGATAGTCAGGGCCAGGGAGGGCTGGATGGTTAGGGCCAGGTAGGGCTGGGCTGGATAGTCAGGGCCAGGGAGGGCTGGATGGTCAGGGCCAGGGAGGGCTGGGCTGGATGGTTAGGGCCAGGGAGGGCTGGGCTGGATAGTCAGGGCCAGGGAGGGCTGGATGGTCAGGGCCAGGGAGGGCTGGATGGTCAGGGCCAGGGAGGGCTGGGCTGGATAGTGGGCCAGGGGGCTGGATAGTCAGGGAGGGCTGGGCTGGATGGTCAGGGCCAGGGAGGGCTGGGCTGGATAGTCAGGGCCAGGGAGGGCTGGATGGTCAGGGCCAGGGAGGGCTGGGCTGGATGGTTAGGGCCAGGGAGGGCTGGGCTGGATAGTCAGGGCCAGGGAGGGCTGGATGGTTAGGGCCAGGGAGGGCTGGGCTGGATAGTCAAGGCCAGGGAGGGCTGGGCTGGATGGTTAGGGCCAGGGAGGGCTGGGCTGGTGGGAAGGGACAGGGAGGGCTGGTGGGAAGGGATAGTGTGTCTTCCAAGATGGCGTAGCAGTGGGATGTTTTGATTGTCTTGTCCTGTCCCTTGTATATATCGTTTCTTTCTTCGTATGTATTTAGAAAATATTTTTTATATTTTTATCCCATTTTCCAATCTACGGACTGAACATACTCTCCTGCAACCTGCCTCACCCAATGTGGTATGGATCTGCTATTTTTATACTTTAGAACAGTAACCCCCTTCAGGAGCTAGCCAGCTAACTAGCTACTAGCTAGTAGTCAGTTAGCCACTGCTAGTGGTCATCACCGTTAACTTGGACATCTGGAGGTAGGGTGTTAGCAGTTAGCTAGCTGCTATCCGAGTGGCTAATCCTGGCTAAAGTCTCTGTCCCGAAGCAAGCACCAGTTAGCCTGTAGCTAGCCTCGAATCTAGGCCCATCTCCCGGCAAGCTGAAGAGATCTGTCAAGCCATTCCTGGGCTTCAATTACCTCTTTTGCCAATTGGCCTGGACCCTTATCTGCCGACACGGAGCCCCGCCGATCCATCACGACTGGTCTACCAACGTAACCATCCGAGGGGGTTTCTGTCCTGAAGCAAGCACCAGCCTGGAGCTAGCCAAAAGCTAGGCCCATCTTCCCCCCACACACGCGGTGACTGCACCTGGCTTAAATGGTGCTTCTAGAGACAAAAACTCTCTCATCGTCACTCAATGCCTAGGCTTACCTGCACTGTACTCACATCCTACCATACCCATGTCTGTACATTATGCCTTGAATCTATCCTTCCGTGCCCAGAAACGTGCCCCCTTTACTCTCTGTTCCCATGCGCAATAGATGATCAGTTCTTATAGCCTTTAGCCGTACTCTTATCCTAATCCTCCTCTGTTCCTCTGGTGATGTAGAGGTTAACCCTGGCCCTGCAGCCCCCAGCATCACTCCCATTCCCCAGGCGCTCTCATTTGTTGACATCTGTAACCGTAAAAGCATTGGTGTCAAGCATGTTAGCATTTGAAGCCTCCTCCCTAAGTTTGTTTTATTCAGCCATGTCTGAATCCTGGCTTAGGAAGGCCACTAAAAATCTTAAAATTTCCATCCCTAACTATAACATTTTCCGACAAGATAGAACTGTCAAAGGGGGTGGAGTTGCAATCTACTGCAGAGATAGCATGCAGAGTTCTGTCATACTATCCAGGTCTGTGCCCGAAAAATTCGAGCTTCTACTTTAAAAATCCACCTTTCCAGAAACAAGTCTCTCACCATTGCCGTTTGTTATAGACCCCCTTCAGCCCCCCAGCTGTGCCCTGGACACCATATATGAAATAGTTGCCCCCCATCTATCTTCAGAGTTCGTACTGTTAGGTGACCTAAACTGGGACATGCTTAACACCAAGGCCGTCCTACAATCTAAGCTAGATGCCCTCAATTTCACACAAATTATCAAGGAACCGACCAGGTACAACCCTAAATCCGTAACCATGGGCACCCTCATAGATATCATCCCTACTAACTTGCCCTCTAAATACACCTCTGCTGTCTTCAACCAGGATCTCAGCGATCACTGCCTCATTGCCTGCATGCGTAATGGGTCCGCAGTCAAATGAACACCCATCTTCACTGTCAAGCGCTCCCTAAAACACTTCAGTGAGCAGACCTTTCTAATCAACCTGGCCCGGTTTCCTGGAAGGATATTGACCTCATCCCGTCAGTTGAGGATGCAAGGTTGCTCTCCATCTTAAATAAGCATGCCCCATTCAAAAAATGTTAAAATAAAAACAGATATAGCCCTTTGTTCACCCCAGACTTGACTGCCCTTGACCAGCACAAAAACATCCTGTGGCATTCTGCATTAGCATTGAATAGCCCCTGCGATATGCAACTCTTCAGGGAAGTCAGGAACCATTATACTCAGTTAGTTAGGAAAGCTAAGGCTAGCTTTTTCAAGCAGAAATGTGCTTCCTGTAGCACTAATTCAAAAAGGTTTTGGAGAATAAGAGCACCTCCTCCCAGCTGCCAAATGCATTGAGGATAGGAAAAACTGTCACCACCGATAAATCTATGATAATCAATCATTTCAGTAAGCATTTTTCCACGGCTGGCCATGCTTTCCACCTGACGACCCCTACCCCAGCCAACACCTCAGCACCCCCTACAGCAACTTGCCCATCACCAAACAGCTGATGTTCTGAAAGAGCTGCACAATCTGGATTCCTACAAATCAGCTGGGCTAGACAATCTGGGCCTACTCTTTCTAAAATAATCAGCTGAAATTGTTGCAACCCCTATTACTAGCCTATTCAACCTCTCTTTCTTATCGTCTGAAATCAACAAAGATTAGTAAACTGCCACGATCACCCCCCTCTTCAAAGAGGGAGACACCTTAGAGCCAAACTGTTATAGACCTATACCCATCCTGCCCTGCCTTTCTAAAATCTTCAAAAGCCAAGTTAATAAACAGATTACCGACCATTTCGAATCCCACCGTACCTTCTCCACTATGCAATCTGGTTTCCGAGCTGGTCATGTGTGCACCTCAGCCACGCTCAAGGTCCTAAATAACATCATAACCGCCATCGATAAAAGACAATACTGGCCCTTCTTTGGACACTGTGCTAACAAACCTCCAAACGAGCTTCAAAGCCATACACCACTCCTTCCGTGGCCTCCAACTGCTTTTAAATGCTAGTAAAACTAAGTGCATGCTCTTCAACCAATTGCTGCCTGCAACCTCCCACCTCTATGCTCTCGTTAGCTGGCCCTCACTACATATCTGGCGCCAAACCCACAGGCTCCAGGTTATCTATAAATCTTTGTTAGGTAAAGCCCTGCCTTATCTCAGCTCACTGGTCACCATAGCAACACCCACCCGTAGCACGTGCTCCAGCGGGTATATTGCACTGGTCATCCCCAAAGCCACCACTTCCTTTGGCCGCCTCTCCTTACAGTTCTCTGCTGCCAATGACTGGAACGAATTGCAAAATCTCTGAAGCTGGTGTCCCCCTCTCTAACTTTAAACATCAGCTGTTAGAGCAGCTTACCGATCACTGTACCTGTACACAGCCAATCTGTACATAGCCCACCCAACTACCTCATCCCCATATTATTACTTACCCTCTTGCTCTTTTGCACCCCAGTAGCTCTACTTCCCCATATCATCTGCACATATATCACTCCAGTATTAATGCTAAATTGTATTTATTTTCGCCTCTTATGGCCTATTTATTGCCCACCTCCCTACTCCTCTACATTTGCACACACTGTACATAGATCTTTCTATTTTCCATTTATTTTGTGTTATTGACTGTACGTTTGTTTATGTGTAACTTTGTGTTGTTGTTTTTGTCGCACTGCTATGCTTTATCTTGGCCAGGTCGCAGTTGTAAATGAGAACTTGTTCTCAACTGGCCTACCTGGTTAAATAAAGGTGAAATAAAAAATAAAATAAATAAAATTAGCAGTGTGAAGCAGCTGGAGGTGGAAGGAGGCTGAGCTTCAGTAAATCACAATTATGCTTTTCTCTCTCGCTTTCCATATCTAACGTACCTCACTACTATTGTGTAATGGGAGCCGGTCTGGAGGCTTTCATATTTGGAGTGGAGTACATCTATGTCCCAAGAAATAAGCTGTCGCCGCCATCACTCAAAAAGTCCCTTGACATTTACCTAGTATTTGTCATTCACATCTGACAAGAATAGGTTTGAAAAGCACATATGGTACATGGTCATGCAAATAGTGTGTATCTCATCTGGTATATAACAAGTGTATGTACTTCTGTGCATGTGAGACAGAGTGTGTATGTGCATTTACAGTGTGTGTATGTGTGTGTGCACAAAGGGGCGAGGTTTTATGTCCTCTCTTTGTGTGTGTCACTCTCCTACTCTGCAAACACAGTAAACAATCCCCTTCTCATTGCTTGGTTAAATAATTCCTTTGAATATAAAATTAAATCCCTTTGAAAGGAAAATGTAATAAGCACACATTGATAAAGCCTCAACTTATGGAAAGAGCTTTGGGGCATGGAGATATGGACTTGCATTTTAAAGTTATATTTAAATAAAGAACAGATGAAAAAAAACATCTGCATTGGCCTTGACAACAGACGCTTCTCAACTCCATGTAAAGTGCTATAATCTGTGTATGCATATTGCATAAACAAGATCGGAATCATTTAATATCTCATCATATTGGAACCCATATGAATATGTTTTAAATATACATTATATATAACAACGATCTCTGTAAACACACACATATTTGTTTTTAATGCAATATAAAGGAGTGCAGCGTTGATGTATATGTTGATTCAAATGATTAAGCTGAATTTCTCCTCTCTTTCTGCATACCAGTTCATTCACTAGAAACTACAGAAAATCATGTGGGAGGCAGTAATACCTTGTAATGCATCTTGTATGAAAAAATATACCATTAATGCACTGGTATTCAAACCTTTTCAGCGGGGACCCCATTTATTCTCCACAAATTTCTGGGGACGCCATTTTTATTGCGACCTCATTACATTTAGATTTTTACATCAACAAATAACCTTTCATACATTGCATATCTTATCAAAATGAAAATAAATACATTTACCCCATAAATACTCAATTTCTATGTTGTCCCATACAATAATTTATGCTCTTAATTTTTTGTATCTAATTTGTTATTTCTAAACAACCATTTCATTTAGGCAATCACACTGCAGGTTCCCCGCGACCCCTACCGACTTTCAATACCACTGCATTACTGTAGGTGGAATAAAATCATGCCGCAATAATATAACATTTTCCTTGACCTGTAACCTGCACAAACTACACTCATTCCTTCTCTTTACTCAGTAGTAGACATGCAGTATTGTTAAGTTATTTGCCTCGCCAAATTTAAAAGGGAAACAATTCATTGTGCAAAGGAGAGCAATTAGACAGAGTATTTACCTTTTTCACTTCCTAAAACACTGAATGGGGTGATTTGCAAGTTGATGCACAAATCTGTCTTGGAGCAGCACGATAGGGCATGTTACTTTCTCAACAAAATGTTGGAGGCCAAATATGTCGTGTGATGAATTCCAATGGGTTGAGAGATGAGCATGAAGCCTGCAGATTGTCTATATTTGGGCATAAGAACATTAAATAATGCAATCACGTTATGCAGTTGCACTTCAAAGTATTTACTGCAGCGCGCCCTGGGGTGAGGATTTAAATTCAGAATAAACACTTCTATGGATGAGGCAGGTTTTATCTAATCTACCAGAGATGAACATCCGAATTCTCTGTTAGATCCAAGTGAAGGTTAACATAGCCCCGTAGGGCATCAACCTCTATGACAAAAAGCATGAGAGAGAGAGAGAGAGAGAGAGAGAGAGAGAGAGAGAGAGAGAGAGAGAGAGAGAGAGAGAGAGAGAACAGGAAAGAGGGAAAGAGGGAAAAGAGAGAGAGAGAGAGAGAGAGAGAGAGAGAGAGAGAGAGAGAGAGAGAGAGAGAGAGAGAGAGAGAGAGAACAGGAAAGAGGGAAAGAGGGAAAGAGAGAGAGAGATATGGGGGAGAGGGAGTGAGATATGGGGGAGAAATTGAAGGAGAGACAGGGACAGAGTGAAAGAGGAACATGGAGAAATTACGAGAGAGGCAGTGGGAGGGGAGCAAAGGAGAGAGAGAGATACAGGGAAAGAAAAGCAGAGAGAGAAATCGAAAGAGCAAGTAAGAGGAGACAAGGCTGAGGGACATCAATAGAAAATGTTACCATGGCAACAGGTTATTTAAGAACTTCATTGTCATATTGTTTTTCCTTTTATTTTAACTCATCGAATGCCGACTAGATGTAGCCTGCTGCCTGCAGTGTGCATTTGTATTATGGCTGTGCTTTTATTTTATAATGTCTGAATCTAGGAGTGGCAACCTTTTCACATTAACGATGTGTCAGGGCATTATGTCGACCTGTTGTTCCTAAATAAGATGGGCCAAATCACAGGAGTGAATGGATTAAGCGAACAACGTTGAATCAGCGAAAATGGCACTCACCTGCTGATTTTTGGGAAAATCTATGCATGCAATCATTGGCGATGGGCACACACAAAACCACTCTCTCGCTCTTTGTCAAACACACACACACATGTGCACACCCACTCACATACCACACACACACTCACACACACCAGTGGAGGCTCCTTCTTCTCAGAGGAGGATGATCCTACTCAGCGAATTTCAAAATAAAAATACTTTTAAAAAATTATGAATGAAAAAATATACAGTACCAGTCAAACGTTTGAACACACCTACTCATTGCATGGTTTTTGTTCATTTTAATATTTTCTACATTGTAGAATAATAGTGAAGACATCAAAACTATGAAATAACACATGGAACCAGAAAGGTGTTAAACAAATCAAAATATATTTTAGATTTTAGATTCTTCAAAGTAGCCACCCTCTGCCTTGATGACAGCTTTGCACACTCTTGGCATTCTCTCAACCAGCTTCATGAGGTAGTCACCTGGAATGCATTTCAATTAACAAGAGTGCATTGTTAAAAGTTGTGACAAGTTGTGACAAGGTAGGGGTGGAATACAGAAGATAGCCCTATTTGGTAAAATACCAAGTACATATTATGGCAAGAACAACTCAAATAAGCAAAGAGAAACTACAGTCAATCATTACTTTAAGACATGAAAGTCAGTCAATCCTGACATTTTTTAAATTTGAAAGTTTCTTCAAGTGCAGTCACAAAAACCATCAAGCACAATGATGAAACTGGCTTGCATGAGGATCGCCACAGGAAAGGAAGACCCAGAGTTACCTCAGCTGCAGAGATAAGTTCATTAGAGTTACCAGCCTCAGATTGCAGCCCAAATAAATGCTTCACAGAGTTCAAGTAACAGACACATCTCAACATCAACTGTTCAGAAGAGACTGCGTGAATCAAAATGTGAGATTTTTGGTTCCCAACCGCCGTGTCTTTGTGAGATTCAGAGTAGGTGAACAGATGATCTCCGCATGTGTGGTTCCCACCGTGAAACATGGAGGAGGAGGTGTGATGGTGTGGGGGTGCATTTAGATGTTAGATTTCAAGGCACACTTAACCAGCATGGCTACCACAATATTCTGCAGTGATACGCCATCCCATCTGGTTTGCACTTAGTGGGACTATCATTTGTTTTTCAATAGACAATGACCCAACACACCTCCAGGACAATTTGACCAATAAGGATGAGTGATGGAGTGTTGCTTCAGATGACCTGGCCTCCACAATCACCCAACCTCAACCTAATTCAGATGGTTTAGGATGAGTTGGACTGCAGAGTGAAGAAAAAGCAGCCAAAAAGTGCTCAGCTGTAAGGGGTCTTGTCCTCCTCTTCTGAGGAGGAGTAGCGAGAAGGATCGGAGGACCAATGCGCAGCGTGGTAAGTGTTCATAATGTTTTTTAATAAAGACAATAGAACACTCGAACAAAACAACAAACGATGACGTGAATATACAAAACCGAAAACAGTACCGTGTGGAAAACAAACACCCACAACCCAAAAGTGAAACCCAGGCTACCTAAGTGTGATTCTCAATCATGGACAACAATTGACAGCTGCCTCTGATTGAGAACCATACTGGGCTGAACTCAAAAACCAACATAGAAAAACAAACATAGACTGCCCACCCAACTCACGCCCTGACCATACTAAAACAAAGCTTTAATAACAGAACTAAGGTCAGAACGTGACATCAGCATATGTGAGAACTCCTTCAAGACTGTTGGAAAAGCATTCCAGGTGACGCTGGTTGTGAGTGTGCAAAGCTGTCATCAAGGCAAAGGGTGGCTACTTTGAAATCTTTAAAATCTAAAATATATTTTGATTTCTTTAACACGTTTTTGGTTACTACATGATTCCATGTGTTATTTCATAGTTTTGATGTTCTCAATACTATTCTACAATGTAGAAAATAGTAAGTATAAAGAAAAATCCTTGAAAGAGTAGGTGTGTCCAAACTTTTGACTAGTACTGTATATACACAAAATAACTGATTAAAACACACTGCTTTGGAATAAAGGTCTACAGTAGTCTCAGCAGTACCCTCTAGGATAGCACCATGATGTAGCTGGAGGACAGCTATTTTCCATCCTTCTCTGGCAACATTGACATCAATTCAAAACCTAGGAGGCTCGTGCACCTCACACCCTTCCATAGACCTACATGGCAATTATGAGGACGTCCTCCAACCAACCAATTTGCAGTATGAACTAACATGTTGACCATCCAATCAAAGGATCAGAGAATGAATATACAGTATGTATATACAGTATGTGATTTAGAAGCCTAGTAAGTTGGTGACAAGTTGGGGCGGCAGCGTAGCCTAGTGGTTAGAGCGTTGGACTACTAACCGGAAGGTTGCGAGTTCAAACCCCTGAGCTGACAAGGTACAAATCTGTCGTTCTGCCCCTGAACAGGCAGTTAACCCACTGTTCCCAGGCTGTCATTGAAAATAAGAATATGTTCTTAACTGACTTGCCTGGTTAAATAAAGGTAAAAAAAAAAAATTGTTGGATAGATTGAGATAGTGAGTAGTGATATTTGATCATTTTTAGGATATTATTACATTTTAATTCTTTTCTTAAAACTACAGGAGACAAAGGACGTAGATTCTATATAGTTTTATTGGTTTTAGAACATACTTTTTGTGGATTTAGTGCAATTTATTTCAATTTGCCTTGCTAACTTTAGTCGCTAG
This sequence comes from Oncorhynchus keta, assembly GCF_023373465.1. Classification (NCBI taxonomy): domain Eukaryota; kingdom Metazoa; phylum Chordata; class Actinopteri; order Salmoniformes; family Salmonidae; genus Oncorhynchus; species Oncorhynchus keta. The sequence goes on along the minus strand of NC_068446.1, from coordinate 30,556,099 downwards.
TAGCTATCCAGCTAGCTACCAACCATAGTGAGGTTTTCTCTGTCAGAATTGCTAGCTAACTTTAACACAATGTAGAGGATTTTTTGTTGAAGAACACATTTCATTGCCCACATCATATTCAAGCTTCTGGGAAAAAGCAGCATCACATATATAATGACGAAGGTCTGCGTATTCAAACTGTGGAACACAAGAAGAAGGTAAGAAGAAACAGGCATGTTCTCAAGCCACTTATCGACACTACTGCATTTTTGGGCATGGAGTATGTTTTTAGGGGGCACGATGAGAGGAAAAGTTCTGCTTACAAGGGCAACTATAAGGAGCTTGCAGAGGTAATTGCACGTTACGAGACTTTATTTGCTAAGCATATTGAGATTTCTACTGTCTTCTCTGGGATGTCGAAATCAATTCAGAATGATGATAGCTTCCATCGTATCATCCATTAAAAGTAAGATTAAAAGAGAGGTTGACGCAGCACATTTTTTTCACATGGTAAATGGATAAAACCACAGACATCAGATGTCGGTCGCAATTGTCAATTACCGTCAGGTATGTGGATGATCAGGGCTTTATTCAGGAACATTTCTTGGGATACTTTGATGTGTCAAGTGGGTGAGATTTCTCAGTCTGTGTTTGACTTTGTGAATTCTGAGATGTCTGAGTTTAACTACATGGAGAACCTTGTTTCCCAAACCTATGATGGTGCTGATGTAATGGAATGTACAGTATCTGCTATTTGTATTTACAGCTGAGTCCCCTCCTGTTCAAATCAAAACAAAGTTTATTCGTTGCATACACAGATTCACAGCTGTAGCTGAAACCTTGTGTTTCTAGCTCCAAGAGTGTGGTGGAACCTTGCAATACAAAACAATACACACATAATCCAAAAATTAAGAAATGAAGAAATATCAAACGAGCAATGTCAGACACTGAGTGACTGAGTGTACAAAACATTGATTAGGAGGTGATGACCACTCCAGTCCACTACCAGTGTCAACTCTCTCTTGACATAAACTGAGGCCATGTTTCATGTGGCCTCTCATCCACTGTATATTAAATGTTACCTCTCCCTAGCAATGTAAAGTCATTCACATACACAAATACAGTCACATTATTACACAACAATGTGATTTTACTCCTTGCTTGGACTAACTAATTGTAAGCTCTTCATGCTGACTGTAGAAATGTCCACCAGAGCTGTTGCCAGATAAGTAGTTCAATGTTCATTTCTCAACCATAAGCTGCCTCCAACATCTTTTTAGAGAATTTGACAGTATGTTCAACCGGCCTCACAACCGCAGACATGCTCAGTACCGCCACATCCGGCTTCTTCACCTGTGGGAATCGTCTGGGGGGGGGGTCTGGGTCTGGGTCCCCAGTGGGTGGGCCTGGCTGCCAAGTCGGTGGGCTTATGTCCTCCCAGGCCCACCAATGGCTCCACCCCTACCCAGTCATGTGAAATCCATAGATAGGACGTAATGAATATACTTCAATTATATTAATTATATTCCTAATATGAACTCTAGTAAAAGCTTTCAAATTGTTGCATGTTGCATTTATATTTTTGTTCAGTATATAACAACTCACAATAAGGATTGTAATCTCAATCACAAAACCTCCATTGTATACTCTCAAACTCCAAAACCATCCAACATTTCCTATTCTGAATCTCTATGTCTGATCCTCTTATGCATATGGTACACCTCTCCTCACAGGGAATAAATAACAGGGGAGGTACAGTTGATACTCTAATCACCCTGGATATATGCAATACATTTTTCAGCTGGCGAGAAGCTGACATCTTCCAGGAGACCAGATGACGTCATTACAGCACTAAGGCTGAGTGATCACACCGTGCAGACTGAGGGAAACAATGGCTGATATTTCTATAAATTAAATTAAATGAAATTGTATTTGTCACATGCGCCAAATACAACCGGTGTAGACCTTCCAATGAAATGCTTACTTACAAGCCCTTAACCAACAATGCAGTTCAAGAAAGAGCTAAGAAAATATTTATTAAATAAACTCTTGACCCGCTCAGCTCTGTTGATGTTAATGGGGGCCTGTTCGGCCCTCCTTTTCTTATAGTTCACGATCAGCTCCTTTGTCGTGATTACATTGAGGGAGAGGTTGTTATCCTGGCACCACACTGACAGGTCTCTGACCTCCTCAGGCTGTCTTATCGTTGTCGGTGATCACTGTGTGTCGCCAGCAAACTTAATGATTTGTTGGAGTTGTGCTTGGCCATGCAGTCGTGGGTGAAGAACAGGGAGTACAGGAGGGGACTAAGCACGCACTCCTGAGGGGCCCCAGTTTTGAGGATCAGCGTGGCAGAAGTGTTGTTGGCGGCCCATCAGGAAGTCCAGGATCCTGTTGCAGAGGGAGGTGTTTAGTCCCAGGGTCCTTAGCTTAGTGAGGAGCTTTGTGGGTACTATGGGGTCGAATGCTGAGCTGTAGTCAATGAACAGCATTCTCACATAGCTGTTCCTTTTGTCCAGGTGGGAAAGGGCTGTGTGGAGTGTGATTGAGATTGCGTCATCTGTGGATCTGTTGGGGCGGTATGCAAATTGGATTGGGTCTAGGGTTTCTGGCATGATGGTGTTGATGTGAGCCATGAGCAACCTTTCAAAGCACCTTGTGGCTACCGACGTGAGTGCTACGGTTCGGTAATCATTTAGGCAGGTTACCTTCACTTTCTTGGGCACAGGGACTATGGTGGTCTGTTTGAAACATGTAGGTATTACATACTCGGTCAGGGAGAGGTTGAAAATGTCAGTGAAGACACTTGCCAGTTGGTCCGTGCATGCTTTGAGTACTCGTCCTGGTAACCCGTCTGTTGCCGCGGCTTTGTGAATGTTGACCTGTTTAAAGGTCTTGCTCACATCGGCTACTGAGAGCGTGATCACAGTCATCTGGAACAGCTGGTGCTCTTATGCATGCTTCGGTGTTGCTTGCCTCGAAGCCAGCATGAAAGGCATTTAGCTCGTCTAGTAGGCTCGGATCACTGGGCAGGTCGCAGCTGGATTTCCCTTTGTAGTCCGTAATCGTTTTCAAGCCTTGCCACATGCGATGAGCATCAGAGCAGGTGTAGTAGGATTCAATCTTAGTCCAGTATTGATGCTTTGCCTGTTTGATGGTTCGTCTGAGGGCATATCAGGATTTCTCATAAGCATCCAGATTAGTGTCCCGCTCCTTGAAAGCGGCAGCTCTAGCCTTTAACTTGCTGCGGCTGTTGCCTGTAATCCCATTGCTTCTGGTTGGGATATGTACGTATGGTCACTATGGGGACGACGTCGTCGATGCACTTATTGATGAAGCCGGTGACTGAGGTGGTTTACTCCTCAATGCCATTCGATGAATCCCGGAACATATTCCAGTCTGTTTTAGCAAAACAGTCCTGTAGCATAGCATCCGTGTTTTCTGACCACTCCCGTACTGAGTGAGTCACTGGTACTTCCTGCTTTAGTTTTTTCTTGTAAGCAGGAATCAGGAGGATAGAATTATGGTCAGATTTGCCAAATGGCGGGCGAGGGAGAGCTTTGTATGCATTTCTGTGTGTGGAGTAAAGGTGGTCTAGAGCTTTTTTTCCTCTGGTTGCACATGTGACATGCTGGTAGAAATGAGGTAAAATGGATTTCAATTTGCCTGCATTAAAGTCCCCGGCCACTAGGAGCACCACTTCTGAATGAGCATTTTCTTGTTTGCTTATGGCCTTATACAGCTCTTAGTGCCAGCATCGGTTTGTGGTGGTAAATAGATGGCTCCAAATAATATAGATGAGGACTCTCTTGGTTGATAGTGTGGTCTACACCTTATCATGAGGTATTCTACTTCAGGCGAGCAATACCTCGAGACTTCTTTATATTAGACATCGCACACCAGCAGTTATTGACAAATAGACACACACCCCGCCCCTCGTATTACCAGACATAGCTGCTCAGTCCTGCAGATGCACGGAGAAGCCTGCCAGCTCTATATTATCTGTGCTGGCAGGATGAGATAGGGAAGCTGACAGGGTGGCATGGTTTTTGTTGCCAGGCAAGCTTGTCAATCCAAGCTGGCGAGAGAAAGGGAGCCGTGAGTGGAGTAATCTCTAAGATGAAGGTCAACAAGTTCAGGGTTGTGATGTAGAGAGTCGTGACACACCTGTCACATCTCCGACAGAGGGTGCACCAAGATGGAGGGAGAGGGAAGGGGCATTAAGGAGCCAGAGAAACGTTGGAGAGAGAGAGAGGACCTTCTCGCTCCCTCCATCTTTTCACAGACTCCTTAATGTTCTCTTTCTCTCCCCCACCATCTTTTCTCAGTCTGAGAAAAGGCAACGGAATGAAGGGAATGAAAAAATGCTTGAGTCAGAAATAAAATATAAAGGGTGGAGCTCAAGCAGCCAGCGGTTTGAAATACAAAAGAAAGAAAGAAGGGAGGGAATAGAGGAATAGTGCTGGAACTCTCATCTCCTGTGGGGATTTTCAGATTGTGTTATTTTTCCTTTTCATGGTCTATTTGGTTTGCTCACTAGACCATGAGCTGGGTGGGGAAAAAACTCTCTCCTCCTCCCTCCTGTTGTGAGTAGAGCAGTGTGATATCATGTTCAAGGCCCCAGCAAAATACAAGACACACACAACGTCACATACACACAGGCACAACTACACAGATATTTAATACATCTGGGTATTATGCAATGTCTGCATTATTAATATGCAAGGTCATACATTACCATTTAGATTGTCATGTAATGTAACTGACAGTTATAGTGATATAGGTGCTTACACACATTGACGCCTTACACATCACACATACTGTTCACACACGCACACACACATTTGTATGTCCCTACATTTAACCCCTTTATTACGTCTCATCATTCTCTCTATTCAGTCCTCACAAAACCCACTATAGCCAGACACTGTTGCTTTCCTTCCTCTCACTCTATTGGATGCCTGCAGTCACCATTGCCCTGCTCATTCTCTCTTTCTTTTTCTCTCAAGTCTATACATCCCCTCCTCCTCAGGCCCCCACTGTCCTCTTTCCCTCCGTCTCCCTGGCTTGGCTCCTCAGCCCGGCACACGCTGGCATCCGTGCACTCCTCCCCAGCTCCCCAGGCTCCTTAGGCTCTCCTCTCTCCCTCCCGCTCTCCCCTTCATTTACTCCAGTGACAGAGAACCTTACTCATCTCCAGCTGCAGCCCACAGCGCCCCAGCAGCATCTACTTATATAACTAACTTTGTTAACTTGAAGTATGTATGGCCAAACTGTCAGCTCTGTCAGCCCTCTCTCCATGTTTCTCCTTCACTCTGTCCCTATCTCTCCTTCAATTTCTCCCCCATCTCTCTCTCCCTCTCTATTTCTCTCTCTTTCTCTCTCTCTCTCTCTCTCTTACTCTCTCTCTCACTATCTCTCTCTCGCTCAATTCAGTTCAATTCAAATGGCTTTATTGGCATGGGAAACATATGTTTACATTGCCAAAGCAAGTGAAATAGATAATAAACAAAAGTGAAATAAACAATAAAAACATTTACAGTAAACATTACACTCACAAAAGTTTGAAAGGAATTTGTACTGCAATATATTCACAGCCATTAACCTCATGAAGATAACTATGGCGAGGCTGTTTCCCTGCTATGCTGTGTACAACAACTCTCATCTGAGAGGCACACTCTCTCTGCACGCTCCAAAACAAAAGCCTCCAGAACTGCGGGGCCTTCCCAGGTGCAGCGGCATGCATGCTGTGTAGGAGGCATCTCTGTCTCCACACGCAGGCGTGGCATTGTTAAGGACCCTGTTGTGATGAGAGGGGAGAGAAAAGAGGAGAGGAGAGAGAGAAGAGGGGAGTGGGCTGGTGGCGCTGGCTGGGGATAGAATCAGTAATGTACTCCTCAAGCACAAAGCACGATCCGGCCCAGGCCTAGACCTGCCGCATGGAGGACGCAGATAAGACTCCCTGGCCCCTGCGCCTGCTGTCAGTGTAAAGCCTCTCCAGTGCACGAAGCATTAGGAGTGACTGCAAGGCTTTGGCCCACACTCCAGTCTATCCATCGCCCAGTGATGCCTCTATTACAATGATTGCCCCACAGCTACGTGGGCCTACACCAGCTGCACCGAATTATAATTAGACCAACCACGAAGTGCCCCGGATACTGGCAATTGATCTGCCTCTGACAGTCCAATATTTCCAGCAGGAAAATAAACCTCAATTGTTTGCACTGTGAATGAGGCTGTGGCTGAGGCTGAGGATGGGGATAGGGATGGGTTTGGGGGTTGGAGACTGAGGGGGTATAGATTAGGAGAAGGGAGGGAGGGGGGTTCAGTGTGATATCTTTTGTGTATTCTGCTCTGTCCGTGTGGGTTTGTCCTGGAAGTGGGGGAAATGTGAGATGAAGCGTGTGTGTGTGTGTGGGGGGGGGGGGAGCGGTGTATCGGGGCTGACTTTCTCACTCCTGCTACCCCAGTCGATTAAAATTCAAGTGGCATCTCTACTAGACCTCTGCTTTCAACACTGGAGTCTGTGGCATCTCCACCAGACCTCTGCTTTAAACACTGGAGTCTGTGGTATCTCCACCAGACCTCTGCTTTAATCACTTGAGTCTGTGGCATCTCCACCAGACCTCTGCTTTAAACACTGGAGTCTGTGGCATCTCCACCAGACCTCTGCTTTAATCACTTGAGTGTGTGGCACCTCCACTAGACCTCTGCTTTAAACACTTGAGTCTGTGGCATCTCCACCAGACCTCTGTTTTAAACACTGGAGTCTGTGGCACCTCCACTAGACCTCTGCTTTCAACACTGGAGTCTGTGACATCTCCACTAGACCTCTGCTTTAAACACTGGAGTCTGTGACATCTCCACTAGACCTCTGCTTTAAACACTGGAGTCTGTGGCATCTCCACCAGACCTCTGCTTTAATCACTTGAGTCTGTGGCATCTCCACGAGGCCTCTGCTTTAAACACCTGTGTCTGTGGCATCTCCACCAGACCTCTGCTTTAATCACTTGAGTCTGTGGCATCTCCACTAGACCTCTGCTTTAAACACCGGAGTCTGTGGCATCTCCACCAGACCTCTGCTTTAATCACTTGAGTCTGTGGCATCTCCACTAGACCTCTGTTTTAAACACTGGAGTCTGTGGCACCTCCACTAGACCTCTGCTTTAAACACTGGAGTCTGTGGCATCTCCACTAGACCTCTGCTTTAATCACTTGAGTCTGTGGCATCTCCACTAGACCTCTGCTTTAATAATTTGAGTCTGTGGCATCTCCACCAGACCTCTGCTTTAATCACTTGAGTCTGTGGCATCTCCACCAGACCTCTGCTTTAATCACTTGAGTCTGTGGCATCTCCACCAGAACTCTGCTTTAATCACTTGAGTCTGTGGCTTCTCCACTAGACCTCTGCTTTAAACACTGTAATCTGTGGCACCTCCACTAGACCTCTGCTTTAAACACTGGAGTCTGTGGCATCTCCACCAGACCTCTGCTTTAATCACTTGAGTCTGTGGCATCTCCACCAGACCTCTGCTTTAATCACTTGAGTCTGTGGCATCTCCACCAGAACTCTGCTTTAATCACTTGAGTCTGTGGCTTCTCCACTCGACCTCTGCTTTAAACACTGTAATCTGTGGCACCTCCACTAGACCTCTGCTGTAAACACTGGTCTGTGGCTTCTCCACTAGACCTCTGCTTTAAACACTGGAGTCTGTGGCACCTCCACTAGACCTCTGCTTTAAACACTGGAGTCTGTGGCATCTCCACTAGACCTCTGCTGTAAACACTGGTCTGTGGCTTCTCCACTAGACCTCTGCTTTAAACACTGTAATCTGTGGCATCTCCACTAGACCTCTGCTTTAAACACTGTAATCTGTGGCACCTCCACTAGACCTCTGCTTTAAACACTGGAGTCTGTGGCATCTCCACCAGACCTCTGCTTTAATCACTTGAGTCTGTGGCATCTCCACCAGACCTCTGCTTTAATCACTTGAGTCTGTGGCATCTCCACCAGAACTCTGCTTTAAACACTGTAATCTGTGGCACCTCCACTAGACCTCTGCTGTAAACACTGGTCTGTGGCTTCTCCACTAGACCTCTGCTTTAAACACTGGAGTCTGTGGCACCTCCACTAGACCTCTGCTTTAAACACTGGAGTCTGTGGCATCTCCACTAGACCTCTGCTGTAAACACTGGTCTGTGGCATCTCCACTAGACCTCTGCTTTAAACACTGTAATCTGTGGCATCTCCACTAGACCTCTGCTTTAAACACTGTAATCTGTGGCACCTCCACTAGACCTCTGCATTAAACACTGGAGTCTGTGGTATCTCCACCAGACCTCTGCTTTAATCACTTGAGTCTGTGGCATCTCCACCAGACCTCTGCTTTAAACACTGGAGTCTGTGGCATCTCCACCAGACCTCTGTTTTAAACACTGGAGTCTGTGGCACCTCCACTAGACCTCTGCTTTCAACACTGGAGTCTGTGACATCTCCACTAGACCTCTGCTTTAAACACTGGAGTCTGTGACATCTCCACTAGACCTCTGCTTTAAACACTGGAGTCTGTGGCATCTCCACCAGACCTCTGCTTTAATCACTTGAGTCTGTGGCATCTCCACGAGGCCTCTGCTTTAAACACCTGTGTCTGTGGCATCTCCACCAGACCTCTGCTTTAATCACTTGAGTCTGTGGCATCTCCACTAGACCTCTGCTTTAAACACCGGAGTCTGTGGCATCTCCACCAGACCTCTGCTTTAATCACTTGAGTCTGTGGCATCTCCACTAGACCTCTGTTTTAAACACTGGAGTCTGTGGCACCTCCACTAGACCTCTGCTTTAAACACTGGAGTCTGTGGCATCTCCACTAGACCTCTGCTTTAATCACTTGAGTCTGTGGCATCTCCACTAGACCTCTGCTTTAATAATTTGAGTCTGTGGCATCTCCACCAGACCTCTGCTTTAATCACTTGAGTCTGTGGCATCTCCACCAGACCTCTGCTTTAATCACTTGAGTCTGTGGCATCTCCACCAGAACTCTGCTTTAATCACTTGAGTCTGTGGCTTCTCCACTAGACCTCTGCTTTAAACACTGTAATCTGTGGCACCTCCACTAGACCTCTGCTTTAAACACTGGAGTCTGTGGCATCTCCACCAGACCTCTGCTTTAATCACTTGAGTCTGTGGCATCTCCACCAGACCTCTGCTTTAATCACTTGAGTCTGTGGCATCTCCACCAGAACTCTGCTTTAATCACTTGAGTCTGTGGCTTCTCCACTCGACCTCTGCTTTAAACACTGTAATCTGTGGCACCTCCACTAGACCTCTGCTGTAAACACTGGTCTGTGGCTTCTCCACTAGACCTCTGCTTTAAACACTGGAGTCTGTGGCACCTCCACTAGACCTCTGCTTTAAACACTGGAGTCTGTGGCATCTCCACTAGACCTCTGCTGTAAACACTGGTCTGTGGCTTCTCCACTAGACCTCTGCTTTAAACACTGTAATCTGTGGCATCTCCACTAGACCTCTGCTTTAAACACTGTAATCTGTGGCACCTCCACTAGACCTCTGCATTAAACACTGGAGTCTGTGGTATCTCCACCAGACCTCTGCTTTAATCACTTGAGTCTGTGGCATCTCCACCAGACCTCTGCTTTAATCACTTGAGTCTGTGGCATCTCCACCAGACCTCTGCTTTAATCACTTGAGTCTGTGGCATCTCCACCAGAACTCTGCTTTAATCACTTGAGTCTGTGGCTTCTCCACTCGACCTCTGCTTTAAACACTGTAATCTGTGGCACCTCCACTAGACCTCTGCTGTAAACACTGGTCTGTGGCTTCTCCACTAGACCTCTGCTTTAAACACTGGAGTCTGTGGCACCTCCACTAGACCTCTGCTTTAAACACTGGAGTCTGTGGCATCTCCACTAGACCTCTGCTGTAAACACTGGTCTGTGGCTTCTCCACTAGACCTCTGCTTTAAACACTGTAATCTGTGGCATCTCCACTAGACCTCTGCTTTAAACACTGTAATCTGTGGCACCTCCACTAGACCTCTGCATTAAACACTGGAGTCTGTGGTATCTCCACCAGACCTCTGCTTTAATCACTTGAGTCTGTGGCATCTCCACCAGACCTCTGCTTTAAACACTGGAGTCTGTGGCATCTCCACCAGACCTCTGCTTTAATCACTTGAGTCTGTGGCATCTCCACCAGACCTCTGCTTTAAACACTGGAGTCTGTGGCATCTCCACCAGACCTCTGCTTTAATCACTTGAGTGTGTGGCACCTCCACTAGACCTCTGCTTTAAACACTGTAATCTGTGGCACCTCCACTAGACCTCTGCTGTAAACACTGGTCTGTGGCTTCTCCACTAGACCTCTGCTTTAAACACTGGAGTCTGTGGCACCTCCACTAGACCTCTGCTTTAAACACTGGAGTCTGTGGCATCTCCACTAGACCTCTGCTGTAAACACTGGTCTGTGGCTTCTCCACTAGACCTCTGCTTTAAACACTGTAATCTGTGGCATCTCCACTAGACCTCTGCTTTAAACACTGTAATCTGTGGCACCTCCACTAGACCTCTGCATTAAACACTGGAGTCTGTGGTATCTCCACCAGACCTCTGCTTTAATCACTTGAGTCTGTGGCATCTCCACCAGACCTCTGCTTTAAACACTGGAGTCTGTGGCATCTCCACCAGACCTCTGCTTTAATCACTTGAGTCTGTGGCATCTCCACCAGACCTCTGCTTTAAACACTGGAGTCTGTGGCATCTCCACCAGACCTCTGCTTTAATCACTTGAGTGTGTGGCACCTCCACCAGACCTCTGCTTTAAACACTGTAATCTGTGGCACCTCCACTAGACCTCTGCTGTAAACACTGGTCTGTGGCTTCTCCACTAGACCTCTGCTTTAAACACTGGAGTCTGTGGCACCTCCACTAGACCTCTGCTTTAAACACTGGAGTCTGTGGCATCTCCACTAGACCTCTGCTGTAAACACTGGTCTGTGGCTTCTCCACTAGACCTCTGCTTTAAACACTGTAATCTGTGGCATCTCCACTAGACCTCTGCTTTAAACACTGTAATCTGTGGCACCTCCACTAGACCTCTGCTTTAAACACTGGAGTCTGTGGTATCTCCACCAGACCTCTGCTTTAATCACTTGAGTCTGTGGCATCTCCACCAGACCTCTGCTTTAAACACTGGAGTCTGTGGCATCTCCACCAGACCTCTGCTTTAATCACTTGAGTCTGTGGCATCTCCACCAGACCTCTGCTTTAAACACTGGAGTCTGTGGCATCTCCACCAGACCTCTGCTTTAATCACTTGAGTGTGTGGCACCTCCACTAGACCTCTGCTTTAAACACTGGAGTCTGTGGCATCTCCACTAGACCTCTGCTTTAAACACTGGAGTCTGTGGCACCTCCACTAGACCTCTGCTTTCAACACTGGAGTCTGTGACATCTCCACTAGACCTCTGCTTTAAACACTGGAGTCTGTGGCACCTCCACTAGACCTCTGCTTTCAACACTGGAGTCTGTGACATCTCCACTAGACCTCTGCTTTAAACACTGGAGTCTGTGACATCTCCACTAGACCTCTGCTTTAAACACTGGAGTCTGTGGCATCTCCACCAGACCTCTGCTTTAATCACTTGAGTCTGTGGCATCTCCACGAGGCCTCTGCTTTAAACACCTGTGTCTGTGGCATCTCCACCAGACCTCTGCTTTAATCACTTGAGTCTGTGGCATCTCCACTAGACCTCTGCTTTAAACACCGGAGTCTGTGGCATCTCCACCAGACCTCTGCTTTAATCACTTGAGTCTGTGGCATCTCCACTAGACCTCTGTTTTAAACACTGGAGTCTGTGGCACCTCCACTAGACCTCTGCTTTAAACACTGGAGTCTGTGGCATCTCCACTAGACCTCTGCTTTAATCACTTGAGTCTGTGGCATCTCCACTAGACCTCTGCTTTAATAATTTGAGTCTGTGGCATCTCCACCAGACCTCTGCTTTAATCACTTGAGTCTGTGGCATCTCCACCAGACCTCTGCTTTAATCACTTGAGTCTGTGGCATCTCCACCAGAACTCTGCTTTAATCACTTGAGTCTGTGGCTTCTCCACTAGACCTCTGCTTTAAACACTGTAATCTGTGGCACCTCCACTAGACCTCTGCTTTAAACACTGGAGTCTGTGGCATCTCCACCAGACCTCTGCTTTAATCACTTGAGTCTGTGGCATCTCCACCAGACCTCTGCTTTAATCACTTGAGTCTGTGGCATCTCCACCAGAACTCTGCTTTAATCACTTGAGTCTGTGGCTTCTCCACTCGACCTCTGCTTTAAACACTGTAATCTGTGGCACCTCCACTAGACCTCTGCTGTAAACACTGGTCTGTGGCTTCTCCACTAGACCTCTGCTTTAAACACTGGAGTCTGTGGCACCTCCACTAGACCTCTGCTTTAAACACTGGAGTCTGTGGCATCTCCACTAGACCTCTGCTGTAAACACTGGTCTGTGGCTTCTCCACTAGACCTCTGCTTTAAACACTGTAATCTGTGGCATCTCCACTAGACCTCTGCTTTAAACACTGTAATCTGTGGCACCTCCACTAGACCTCTGCATTAAACACTGGAGTCTGTGGTATCTCCACCAGACCTCTGCTTTAATCACTTGAGTCTGTGGCATCTCCACCAGACCTCTGCTTTAATCACTTGAGTCTGTGGCATCTCCACCAGACCTCTGCTTTAATCACTTGAGTCTGTGGCATCTCCACCAGAACTCTGCTTTAATCACTTGAGTCTGTGGCTTCTCCACTCGACCTCTGCTTTAAACACTGTAATCTGTGGCACCTCCACTAGACCTCTGCTGTAAACACTGGTCTGTGGCTTCTCCACTAGACCTCTGCTTTAAACACTGGAGTCTGTGGCACCTCCACTAGACCTCTGCTTTAAACACTGGAGTCTGTGGCATCTCCACTAGACCTCTGCTGTAAACACTGGTCTGTGGCTTCTCCACTAGACCTCTGCTTTAAACACTGTAATCTGTGGCATCTCCACTAGACCTCTGCTTTAAACACTGTAATCTGTGGCACCTCCACTAGACCTCTGCATTAAACACTGGAGTCTGTGGTATCTCCACCAGACCTCTGCTTTAATCACTTGAGTCTGTGGCATCTCCACCAGACCTCTGCTTTAAACACTGGAGTCTGTGGCATCTCCACCAGACCTCTGCTTTAATCACTTGAGTCTGTGGCATCTCCACCAGACCTCTGCTTTAAACACTGGAGTCTGTGGCATCTCCACCAGACCTCTGCTTTAATCACTTGAGTGTGTGGCACCTCCACTAGACCTCTGCTTTAAACACTGTAATCTGTGGCACCTCCACTAGACCTCTGCTGTAAACACTGGTCTGTGGCTTCTCCACTAGACCTCTGCTTTAAACACTGGAGTCTGTGGCACCTCCACTAGACCTCTGCTTTAAACACTGGAGTCTGTGGCATCTCCACTAGACCTCTGCTGTAAACACTGGTCTGTGGCTTCTCCACTAGACCTCTGCTTTAAACACTGTAATCTGTGGCATCTCCACTAGACCTCTGCTTTAAACACTGTAATCTGTGGCACCTCCACTAGACCTCTGCATTAAACACTGGAGTCTGTGGTATCTCCACCAGACCTCTGCTTTAATCACTTGAGTCTGTGGCATCTCCACCAGACCTCTGCTTTAAACACTGGAGTCTGTGGCATCTCCACCAGACCTCTGCTTTAATCACTTGAGTCTGTGGCATCTCCACCAGACCTCTGCTTTAAACACTGGAGTCTGTGGCATCTCCACCAGACCTCTGCTTTAATCACTTGAGTGTGTGGCACCTCCACCAGACCTCTGCTTTAAACACTGTAATCTGTGGCACCTCCACTAGACCTCTGCTGTAAACACTGGTCTGTGGCTTCTCCACTAGACCTCTGCTTTAAACACTGGAGTCTGTGGCACCTCCACTAGACCTCTGCTTTAAACACTGGAGTCTGTGGCATCTCCACTAGACCTCTGCTGTAAACACTGGTCTGTGGCTTCTCCACTAGACCTCTGCTTTAAACACTGTAATCTGTGGCATCTCCACTAGACCTCTGCTTTAAACACTGTAATCTGTGGCACCTCCACTAGACCTCTGCATTAAACACTGGAGTCTGTGGTATCTCCACCAGACCTCTGCTTTAATCACTTGAGTCTGTGGCATCTCCACCAGACCTCTGCTTTAAACACTGGAGTCTGTGGCATCTCCACCAGACCTCTGCTTTAATCACTTGAGTCTGTGGCATCTCCACCAGACCTCTGCTTTAAACACTGGAGTCTGTGGCATCTCCACCAGACCTCTGCTTTAATCACTTGAGTGTGTGGCACCTCCACTAGACCTCTGCTTTAAACACTTGAGTCTGTGGCATCTCCACCAGACCTCTGCTTTAAACACTGGAGTCTGTGGCACCTCCACTAGACCTCTGCTTTCAACACTGGAGTCTGTGACATCTCCACTAGACCTCTGCTTTAAACACTGGAGTCTGTGGCATCTCCACCAGACCTCTGCTTTAATCACTTGAGTCTGTGGCATCTCCACGAGGCCTCTGCTTTAAACACCTGTGTCTGTGGCATCTCCACCAGACCTCTGCTTTAATCACTTGAGTCTGTGGCATCTCCACTAGACCTCTGCTTTAAACACCGGAGTCTGTGGCATCTCCACCAGACCTCTGCTTTAATCACTTGAGTCTGTGGCATCTCCACTAGACCTCTGTTTTAAACACTGGAGTCTGTGGCACCTCCACTAGACCTCTGCTGTAAACACTGGTCTGTGGCTTCTCCACTAGACCTCTGCTTTAATCACTTGAGTCTGTGGCATCTCCACTAGACCTCTGCTTTAATAATTTGAGTCTGTGGCATCTCCACCAGACCTCTGCTTTAATCACTTGAGTCTGTGGCATCTCCACCAGACCTCTGCTTTAATCACTTGAGTCTGTGGCATCTCCACCAGAACTCTGCTTTAATCACTTGAGTCTGTGGCTTCTCCACTAGAACTCTGCTTTAAACACTGTAATCTGTGGCACCTCCACTAGACCTCTGCTGTAAACACTGGTCTGTGGCTTCTCCACTAGACCTCTGCTTTAAACACTGGAGTCTGTGGCACCTCCACTAGACCTCTGCTTTAAACACTGGAGTCTGTGGCACCTCCACTAGACCTCTGCTTTAAACACTGGAGTCTGTGGCATCTCCACTAGACCTCTGCTGTAAACACTGGTCTGTGGCTTCTCCACTAGACCTCTGCTTTAAACACTGTAATCTGTGGCATCTCCACTAGACCTCTGCTTTAAACACTGTAATCTGTGGCACCTCCACTAGACCTCTGCATTAAACACTGGAGTCTGTGGCACCTCCACTAGACCTCTGCTGTAAACACTCTGCTTTAAACTCTGCTTTAAACACTGGAGTCTGTGGCATCTCCACTAGACCTCTGCTGTAAACACTGGTCTGTGGCTTCTCCACTAGACCTCTGCATTAAACACTGGAGTCTGTGGCACCTCCACTAGACCTCTGCTTTAAACACTGGAGTCTGTGGCATCTCCACTAGACCTCTGCTTTAAACACTGGAGTCTGTGGCACCTCCACTAGACCTCTGCTTTAAACACTGGAGTCTGTGGCACCTCCACTAGACCTCTGCATTAAACACTGGAGTGTGGTTGTTGCAGCGACTTACTTCAGCTCTTTATCACATCTATGTTTGACGAGAGGGATTCCAGGCAAATCTGCCAAATGAGAGTCTCAAGCAGAACAGAACCTCAATTCCACCTGGTTTCTTATTTTTCGATGGATACGTGAAGACAGTTTTATTAGGTGAAGGAGACTTGAGCTGTTTGGAAGTCTGAGTAAATCCAGATCAACCTGACAAATACACAAGTTTTGTCAAGATGTCTCTTGTTTCCCTCCCATGACTCCGGGGGAAGGAGGCTCACAGGATGACAGCTTCACTACACATCCCAGAAGAGTGGAGCTGCTAGGTCACATGATCAGGAAGAGGACTGAATGCCAAGAGGACAAAATGGCAGATGATGATACTTTGAGACAAACATCAAAGCCGTGGAGGAACCGGCAGTGACATATACTGTAGAGCAGCTTGCATCATCACACAGGTCTTTGTTGCTCTATTGTTAAAGGAATATCATCTACTAGGCCCTATTGACCTTTGTTTATCGTGAACATACATTATTGCTCATTATTTTGACATATTATTCTATTGAGGTCATAGGTATTCAGTCAGGTTGTGAAGAGCTAGTGAGCTCAGTGCTCTATGGATCCTATACAATGCATGGATCATATGTACTGAGATCACTTTGTATAACATGATGATAAATGGCATCATAGCCATTACATGATGGTGTTTTTCACGTTAGAACTGATTTTAATGTCGTTTTTTTGTTGTTGCCGTAAATTATGTTTCTTTGTTGTTTTCGTATTCTTTCATTCTGGAGGGACGTATACAGTGTGTGTGTGTGTGTGTGTGTGTGTGTGTGTGTGTGTGTGTGTGTGTGTGTGTGTGTGTGTGTGTGTGTGTGTGTGTGTGTGTGTGTGTGTGTGTGTGTGTGTGTGTGTGTGTGTGTGTGTGTGTGTGTGTGTGTGTGTGTGTGTGTGTGTGTGTGTGTGTGTGTGTGTGTGTGTGTGTGTGTGTGTGTGCATGAGTGTGTGTCATTAATTAACCATAAAGGAGATTTTAAAGGATATGATGAGTAGCAGAACATTCTATTGTATTGTGTCATGTCCCTGTCAGTCATTCTCCAACAGGGTGAGTGAAATGAGAAAAGCTGTGAGAGAAATGAGAAAGAACAATTCTAATATGACATGATAGGAAATTCCCTCCATCTGAAAGCTGTGAGATTTGAGATTTGAGAAATTGAGATTTGAACGGCGTTTGGGTGGTTTAATGTGCTAACCTCTTCATTAAAATGCCTTGTGAGGCTACTCAAACACTGCCCTACTGCTGTACTCTGTCATCGCCCTAGCCAGTTATCGCAGGATCTAAGACCTGTGTCCCACCACTCATTTACTGAAATTGGAAAGAGCTAACATTATCCCCTGATAATACTTCTGCAAGCATACTATAGGAGGGGATGTGGAAAGGGGTCTGCACAAAGTCTCTGTGTCCTCATTCTGTGGAGGATGGTGTCCTATGATATCACGCCCTCCTCTCCCCCTGCCTGCATCAAGGCTATTCCAAGCAGCCACCGCGAGCTTCATGTGTCATCAGGCAGGGTGATGGTAATGCACTATTTATTTTCATCTTGAGGCGATGCCTGCATTATCAGTGTATAAGATGCATGTCAAGACAATATTAATGGTGTTCCTGCCCCTGCAAAATGAAAGAGGCCTCGGCAAAACAAACAGTCTCTCTTCTCAAGGCAACTGAGCAGGTCCAGCACCTTCAGAAAGTATTCCCACCCCTTGGCTTTTCCACATTTTCTTGTGTTAAAGCCTGAACTTAAAATTGATTAAATAAAGATTTTGTATCACTGGCATAACACAACAGAATGTTGAGTAAGTCAAGGGGTATGAATACTTTCCGAAGGAACTGTATATCATAAAAGAGTACTGTAAATAAACGATGGCTACTAGCAGTGCTCTCGGTCTCTGGCTAGGGAAGGTTAGGATATAACACATCCTTCAGAACAGACACACAACTTCTGCCTGAACTTCTGACTATCTCACTTCGTTTGCACTGTGACTCAATGCAATTATATGCAACTATAGATATTGCGGGATTGAACAGTGGTGACATGTGTGAAACGATGGCATATAATTAGGTTATGTCATGTCATGTAGGCTTAATGCATGCCTATGCTTGCACAATGACAAAGGAGGCTGACAGTGCAGTGAGTAAATTAAATAAAGGATTTATCATTGGGAGGCTACTACTTCTGTAATAAATACACAAGAGCATGAAAATATCAGCTACTCCCAATTAAATGTCACAATTTGTGGGCAACAGCTCTTTTGGGTGGCCTTTGGCTCAGTATTTCCTAGGCATTTTTAAGAATCCATTCTAACAATAGGTAAACTGTCATACGTTTTTGACACTGCACGATGTAGGGTAACAACAAATATAGTCTGGGTCTGTTTGTCAGGACAAGGGCAGAACCTGAGAAATGAAAGCGCTGTCTCTCTGTATTAGAACAAAACAATATGGAGTTTTCCAAGTGAATGCGCAGGCGAGAGTGATCTAATTTCCCTGGCAACGTGGCAGATTGAGAAAAAGGGTTGAGGGGGGCGAATAAGAAGTGAAGGGTGGGGGTGGAGATTAAGGAAAGAAACCCTTTTGGCAAATGTTAAAGCATAAACTTAATTGGAAACAGAAACTGTTATTCCATGTCATAATCCAGCGATGTGTTTTATCTTGTTTTTTTACCTGCTCCTTTTATGCAGATGGTTTTTAATGAGGACCTCCTAAAATGAGAGAGGCGGCTTAACATACAAGAAGGTTGGGAAAGTGCATTAATAAATTAACCCCGTCTGTATTCCAGTTCAATTATCATAGGCTACCTACAGTAAATTGAGCTCCAAAAGTATTGGGACAGTGACAATGTGTTTGTTTATGTTTTGGCTGTGTACTCCAGTGCTTTGGATTTGAAATGGTACAATGACTATGAGGTTAAAGTGCAGACTGTCAGCTTTACTGTCAGGTAATTTCGCACATATCGGGTGAACCATTTAGACATTACAGCAAATTTTGTACATTGTCCCCCCATTTTAGGGGACCAAAAGTATTGGGACAAATTCACTTATACAGTAGGGAGAACAAGTATTTGATACACTGCCGATTTTGCAGGTTTTCCTACTTACAAAGCATGTAGAGGTCTGTAACTTTTATCATTGGTACACTTCAACTGTGAGAGACGGAATCTAAAACAAAAATCCAGAAAATCACATTGTATGATTTTTAAGTAATTAATTTCCATTTTATTGCATGACATAAGTATTTGATACATCAGAAAAACAGAACTTAATATTTGGTACAGAAACAATTACAGCGATCATATGTTTTGTGTAGTTCTTGACCAGGTTTGCACACACTGCAGCAGGGATTTTGGCCCACTCCTCCATACAGACCTTCTCCAGATCCTTTAGGTTTCGGGGCTGTCGCTGGGCAATATGGACATTCAGCTCCCTCCAAAGATTTTCTATTGGGTTCAGGTCTGGAGACTGGCTAGGCCACTCCAGGACCTTGAGATGCTTCTTACGGAGCCACTCCTTAGTTGCCCTGGCTGTGTGTTTCGGGTCGTTGTCATGCTGGAAGACCCAGCCACGACCCATCTTCAATGCTCTTACTGAGGGAAGGAGGTTGTTGGCCAAGATCTTGCGATACATGGCCCCATCCATCCTCCCCTCAATACGGTGCAGTCGTCCTGTCCCCTTTGCAGAAAAGCATCCCCAAAGAATGATGTTTCCACCTCCATGCTTCACGGTTGGGATGGTAATTCTTGGGGTTGTACTCATCCTTTTCTTCCTCCAAACACGGTGAGTGGAGTTTAGACCAAAAAGCTATATTTTGTTCTCATCAGACCACATGAACTTCTCCCATTCCTCCTCTGGATCATCCAGATGGTCATTGGCAAACTTCAGACGGGCCTGGACATGCGCTGGCTTGAGCAGGGAGACCTTGCGTGCGCTGCAGGATTTAAATCCATGACGGCGTAGTGTGTTACTAATGGTTTTCCTTGAGACTGTGGTCCCAGCTCTCTTCAGGTCATTTACCAGGTCCTGCCGTGTAGTTCTGGGCTGATCCCTCACCTTCCTCATGATCATTGGTGCCCCACGAGGTGAGATCTTGCATGGAGCCCCAGACCGAGGGTGATTGACCGTCATCTTGAACTTCTTCCATTTACTAATAATTGCGCCAACAGTTGTTGCCTTCTCACCAAGCTGCTTGCCTATTGTACTGTAGCCCATCCCAGCCTTGTGCAGGTCTACAATTTTTAACACTGATGTCCTTACACAGCTCTCTGGTCATGGCAATTGTGTAGAGGTTGGAGTCTGTTTGATTGAGTGTGTAGACAGGTGTCTTTTATACAGGTAACTAGTTCAAACAGGTGCAGTTAATACAGGTAATGAGTGGAGAACAGGAGGGATTCTTAAAGAAAAACAAAGAGGTCTGTGAGAGCCGGAATTCTTACTGGTTGGTAGGTGATCAAATACTTTTGTCATGCAATAAAATGCAAATTCATTACTTAAAAATCATACAATGTGATTTTCTGGATTTTTGTTTTAGATTCCGTCTCTCACAGTTGAAGTGTACCTATAATAAAAATTACAGACCTCTACATGCTTTGTAAATAGGAAAACCTGCAAAATCGGCAGTGTATCAAATACTTGTTCTCCCCACTGTATGTGTATTAAAATAGTCAAAAGTTTAGTATTTGGTCACATATTCCTAGAACGCAATGACTACATAATGCTTGTGACTCTACACACTTGTTGAATGCATTTGCTGTTTGTTTTGGTTGTGTTTCAGATTATTTTGTGCCCAATAGAAATTAATGGTAAATAATGTATTGTGTCATTTTGGAGTCACTTTTATATACTTTTAAATAAGAATAGAATATGTTTCTAAAAACTTCTACATTAATGTGGATGCCACCATTATTACGGATAGTTCTGAATGAATTGTGAATAATGATGAGTGAGAAAGTTACAGATGCACAAATATCATGCCAAAACACATTAAATGTGTCACTGTCCCGATACATTTGGAGCTGGCTGTAACGGCGTTCTTCGTTTGTTGAAAGAGAGTCGGACCGAAATGCAGCGTGGTGGTTACTCATGTCTTTAATGAAGAGATCGCGATACATGAAAAATACTTATACAAATACAAAAACAACAAACGGAACGTGAAACCTAATTACAGCCTATCTGGTGAAACTACACAGAGACAGGAACAATCACCCACGAAATACATCGTGAAACCCAGGCTACCTAAATACGGTTCCCCATCAGAGACAACAAGAATCACCTGACTCTGATTGAGAACCGCCTCAGGCAGCCAAGCCTATACTAGACACACCCCTAATCAACCACAATCCCAATGTCTACAAAAAACCCAATACGACAATACAATAACCCCTTGTCACACCCTGGCCTGAACAAATAATTAAAGAAAACACAAAATACTAAGACCAAGGCGTGACACTGGCTGTATTTTTATTTCCTCGGATAGTAGGTTATGAACACATAATGTGGTCTAGGGGGAGAAAGGTGGGTTAAAATCCTTTTTATTTATTAGTCAAAGACATTTGAATAATTACAGTTTATGGAAAAGCTCAGGCTGTAATCAGCTGGTAATAATACACTCCCACCCCAGGAATACATAGCTGAGAATTCAAGACTCCACCATAAAATGGAGTTGAGTGGCGATGAGTTTTGTCACGGTGTACCTCTGACTACAGAGAGTAGGAATGTAAAAATGGCCATTCTTTCATGCATATCTTGCCTATGTTCTTCCTGTGTAAACACGTTCTTTTCTTTGGGTGCTGCAACCCATAGATTTAGTTAACAGTAACATGTTACACGACCTCCTCCAAAGGAGCTGTTGTTTGATAATGGACAAGGAGCATTTACATGGAAATATTTTTTATAATTTAACAGACGATGTTATCCGGAGCGAATTACACTAGCGAGCGCATACATTTTCATACTTTTTTTCGTACTGTTCCCCCGTTTTTCATTTTGGCAGGGGATGCAGGGGATGCAGGGGATGCAGGGGATGCATAGGATGCGATTTGGAATAAAAAACGATGGATTCCAAATCGGACCGACAACTCTATAACAATCAAGACAAGCACAGGTAGACAGGAAGCATTAAATCATTCATATTTCAAAAAGTGTTGAGTGGTAGTGCCCATTTGAAGTCACTAACTTCATACTCCATTGGAAAACAGTGGATTTGACAGAGGTCACATAGAATTAAGTTTTAATCAAAAAACTACAAATTGCAACACCCCCCCCGCCCCCAAAAAAAGTATGTTTTCACAGAGGACAAACATAGGTACAAGGTATGCATAGACCCCCCTGTTGTGTACGTTTCATGTTAATTAATTCTGTGTTCCTGGTCCAAAATGACTGCCCCATTGTAGCTGATTATAAATCCATAATTATACATATATTATCACCTAATGTTGTGTTAGATCATTTTATCAACTTAAGTTCTTGTGAACATTACAAGTTTTGAACTTCTATTTGGTATTTATGGCCTGAAGGCCTCATTAAGCTGAGCTCAAACAAGGCATTTTGAGTTTAAAAAAAGCATAATGTATGGATTATTTTGACTATAACAAATACTCAGATGAAATATATTGTGCTATTTATCACAGACTACTTTGTGTCAAAGTTTAACAAGGACACTCTTCTCCTCACCAGTGTCATGATCAAAGATATGATCAAGAGCCTCACATACAGTATATCGTTTGGTCATTGTGCTGCCACAGAATGAATTGTGAGCAAGACCTCAAAAAAGCTTTATATACCAGAGCTGCGAGAAAAGTTCTATATATTATGGAAACAATGTTCAATTGTTTGTGAGAATGTCAACAGGTGTGGTTCCCATGGGGCAAAGATTCTATTGGGGAAAGGTTCCTGTGGGGGTTGCCATGGAAGCAAAGAAGGGGAGTGAGGTGTGTGTGTATGTGTGTGGTCAAACACACATGCATGTGGGGGTCTGAGAGAGGAAGTGTGTCCATCTGATGAATGGGCATGTGCCTGAACTCAATTTTATACACTAATTGTAGTCTCACCCATTCATTTCTTATGACCGGTCATTTATGACCAGGAACACCACAGGTGGACAAAAGTTAAATGAAACACAACATTTTATGAAAATCATCAAACATGTATTTTGTGTGTTCAGATGCCCTGTGTGGATGAAGTCATGGAACCTTATGACAATCAGATTAAATTAAGTACATCTTTCAGAGAGAAAACTTGTAAATCGGTCCATTTTGACCGGAAAACAGCAGGAGGGTTAAAGAATGGACATTTTTACAAGTACTGACTAACACCAACTCAATGTAGTCAGAGGTACACTGCACCAAAACTAATCGCCAGTCAACTCCATTTAGATTTGATGTACATATCGTGGATGTAAAGAAGGGCCGAGAAGATATATTATGGGATAGGGTACCTCCCAAGCAGAGTAATAAAAGAAAGTGGATGTGTCGGTGAGTTCTGAGCCAGTCTCTTCATCATTTCTCCACTGTTCAGTCCTCTAGAGAGAAGAGTAGGTTACAGGATAATATTAGGGAACATTTCTCATCCATGCTCTTCCTTATAGATTAGCTGTTAGCATGATTACATTAGCACTCTTATTTTGCAATAGAAGTTACCTATTTGTTTAGTTTATATATTTTTTTCAATTGCCCATCCTTGAGGTACCCTAGGCAGCTGTTTGGGTTAATGAAATTACTGAGAGCATCATATCATATCTGTTGGATTAGCAGAGAGACACCTTAAAGATGCAGTGTTGAAATATCAATAGGTTGTCAACGCGGTTACAGCTTCCAATATGCTAGAAAACGAGGGCAAATTGAACCCGGATGGATATTGGGTGGATGTAGTACATTTAACAGGCACTAGGGGGCCTGTCTGGTCGTGCAGGGGATGCCTGCGGTAGTTGAACACTCACAATCCCGAGAGAAGCACAGCCGCGGCTGAGCGAAGACACAAATGGCTTTGATGGGGACAGGAGAGATAGAGAGGGAAATATGGAGAAGGGAGTCAGGGAGAATGACGAGGAGGGAAGTTAGTGCGTGAGAGTGCAAGCTCAATGTCTTTGAAGTATTTTTGTCCTGTGCATAAATAAAAACAAATGATGGATACCGTGCGAGGCGTTCCTCACGGTTTTATTTTTTGTGTAAAGGGTGAGATGATGCATCAGCTTATATCTCATTAATTAACAAAAATATAGCGTACACCAAACTGCTCCCTCTAAATACAGCTAGGCTACATCTCTCTGTCGTTTGAGCTAAGGTATAACTATCTGTCGCACAGTCCCACTGTGAAAGCAATGCAATACTGCACTGACAGATAATACCCCAAACTCTATGGCAGGAATGTCACTTCTATACACATCCAGAAACGCTGACCACAAAATTATCCAGTTGTCCATTCAAATGACAAATGTGTTTCAGATATGGAAAAGTATAGCTTAGCTGACTGTCACCATGTCTCAAAGTTACTGCCTACCCTGTGCGTGTGCATGTTTTTCTTGGAAAAGTGTGAAAAATATTGCATTCAATTGCCAACATTTATTGGATTCTTGACCAGACATGACGTTCCAATCCGCTCCGAATAAAGTGTCAGAGAAAAGGAACACAGAGGCCTGTTTGACTGCTGTGCTGTTGTGATGGACATCCTCAATGTTTCAGCAGCCACGGACAGCGACATAGATGCTAGCTGTGGAGCGACAGGCATTCTGTTCTCATAGCAATTCAGCACTATGTAAAGCGCTGATTTGGATGCAAACACTTTAGCTAAAACTCCATCTGTTGAAATGCAGTTCCAAGGTTGTCCTTGAAACTGTAAACGCCCACACAAAAAAACTCTAGGAGTAGAACAAAGACAAACATTTCGAGCACATGTGCACCTCTCGCACCATGGAGCAAAGAGAGAAAATAGCCTCGCTTGCTAAATATACAGCCTTGTCGTGGGAGCGTGTGGGCTGGAGAAGCTCAAGCTTTCAACGGGGCTTTGCCTTGTTAAGACGGAGTTACTGTTCTCCTGGTTTTATTTTTCTAGTGTGTTAACCGTCCTCACCTTCCCAAAGCAGACAGTTTACAGTATTTCAAATATGGCTCAGATTGCTTTTGGACAATTATTGAGGCTGACTAAAGTGTTGTGCCAGACATGTAGGCTATTCAGTAGCGGCGTTCATTCTTGAAGATGACAGAATAATAGTTGTGCCCATGCTGTGCACATAATGTTACAATTCTCCTCTTTTGGAAGCTGTCTGTTATTTCTATGAAAGAAAGGACCTGCTTTTTATAAAGATAGCCCCTGTTCCATTCATGCTGTACTAGGTCATTCTCTATCAGATATATATATATAAAATGCATTAGGGCATTTTGGCTCAAAGGGGAGCAGCCATTTCCAGTTTCTTAAGAGGAAAGTAGCCTATTGGTGCCCTCTCCCACACCCTTGGACACCCTACAGTCCTACATAAGTCCGGTGTCTGTCTTATGCCATACTAAGCCATTTAAATCAGTTCTATGATCATCATTCAATTCACCTTAACTTAATGACTCTCATCCTGTTGGCCAGAGGCTTAGGTTTAACTTATTAGGCTCAAACCCAAAAGACTCACAGACTGGCGCCGAAATGGCTTCCTGACACAGCGTGGAAACGTCTCCCTGGTGACAGCCATAAACACACACTCACACACGCACATTCACTCCTTTATGCTCCCATCACGGTGCTCTTAACAGGGACAGGGCATACAACCTATTAAAAGTGAGCAGATGTCCACTTTGCTCACATGACTCAAACTCAAGATGCGGACACTAAGAGATTCCATCCCTCTCTGTCGCTGGAAAGCATTTGTCAAACTAAACACTGACACTCCCAGTGTCAAACACAGATATAGAACATCATTTTTTTTCTCGCAATTGTATGATAGCTTCAAACAGTGCCTGGTGAATGATGTTTGCACTGATTGGAGGATATTACACAAGCACAATGCATGTTGGGTGACGAAAGAGGGGGTTTAATTCGATGACTGTATTGTTGTTTAAAATCTCAGGAACATTGCGTGCCTCTAGGGATTCATAATACACTCAGAGCATAGCACTGTGTATCAACGATGGGATGTTTTGTTTAGTTTATTCTTAAGAAATCAGCTCAGGATGGGTAAAAATTGCACTAGCTAATAAAGGATTGAGATGTAAGGTCCTCCAATAATGCTGTATTGACAAACATTTGTTCATAGGCAAAACCAAACCAAACATTGTATACCTCTTCATTTTCAGTGTGTTTTTGAATGCCCTTGTTCCCTAGCTGTGCCACAGACAGACACATCCCCTATGCAGCACTGTCCTCCCAGCGATATGGAACAGCACACAGCTTTGTTTTTCTCCCTAATGTGAGATCATTTAGCTGTCTGTCACATCAGAAAGAGGGACATCTAAGGTGTTATGTAGATAGCCCTAATAGAAACTTAGCCTGGCTCAATCCCACAAGGCTTCTCGTTCTCTCTCTCCTGCCTTTTCATTTGGAGGGATACAGAGATAAGGGATCGTCAAAGCCCCCCTGACTGTCTGTCCCTCTATATCGACCACACTCTCCTCCCTGCAGTCCCACAGGTTCCTATTAGAAAGGATTTGTCTTACATTGCCTGCTTCCAAAATAAATATATATTGTCACTTTGGCTGGGCTGGACTGCTACTGAATTTTGACATCAGCCTGATGTTCTGTGTCTCTGGATGCCTAACAGGTACCTTTCTCCCTGGGCAAAACAACAAAACGATGTTCTGTTCTTGGCCACAATCTGAAATAAACCCAGAGTAGAAGCAGCGTACCTGTAGGGGCTTCACTGGGACGCTGATATAATAAATCGGGTTTTGTCAGATGCTGGTCATTCACTTGGCACAGACAAAGTGCTTTTAGATGTGTGGGAAGACGTGAGGGACTTTCATTGCCATGTTGATGGCTTCTCATTTGTCCTGGTGTAAAGTTAGTTAAGTCTGTCAGCAGAGTGAGGAGCAGTGGGGGAGGTTGGGAGGGAGGCTGGGAGGCAGGGGAAGGAGGCTGGGAGGCAGGGAAAGGAGGCTGGGAGGCAGGGGGAGGAAGATGAGAGACAGCCAGGGCACTATGGCTTGTTAGCTGGGCTGGATTTAGGAGAGAGAGAGGGAGGTATGGGCAACTGGTTCCTCCTCTTTCCCTCTTTCCCTGTGGCTCCAGGGGAGGGCACTGGGGAGCAGCTTCCAGAGACCAGGTTGATGATCTTTCAGTAATAGGCACAGCTAAAAAAAACATATCTCAGTTAAGCAAAATATTCAAGTCAATCATCACGCCTGTGCTTTCTGTGCTGGAATATAATGTGTAAGCATGAATCAGCCCAATAAGATGGGTGATAAAGATATTGAATTAGGCAAGGTGTTCTCTCCTCTGGTTTTGAGAGAGAGGCTGTGTGGACTGATGTGCCAGCGGGAGCCTGGTTGTTGTGGAGGAACAGTGGAACAGCCAGTCCAACAGGCAGTCGAGACTCTCGGTCCTGCCCGCCACAGTGTCACACAGATCCATAGAATCCTAAATAATAAATCAGGGAAAACAGGTCAAATACACCCAGTAAATGAATGTGCTGTTGTCTTGTCCTCTGCTGTTACACATAATGGATTGTGTGTGTGTGTGTGTGTGTGTGTGTGTGTGTGTGTGTGTGTGTGTGTGTGTGTGTGTGTGTGTGTGTGTGTGTGTGTGTGTGTGTGTGTGTGTGTGTGTGTGTGTGTGTGTGTGTGTGTGTGTGTGTGTGTGTGTGTGTGCGTCCGTGTGTGTTTTTGTGTGTGCGTGTGTGTCCGTGTGTGTTTTTGTGTGTGTGTGTGCGTGTGCGTGCTCATTTGTGCTTCTGTGCTTCTTTGTGTGCCTGTGTGTGTGCGCACTTACATGTCCGTGTGTGTTTATGTGTTTCTGCGGTTGCCGTGTGGCGGCCTGTTGCCTCACACACGCAGGGACAGCACCAGGGACAGCACCAGGGACAGCACCAGGGACAGCACCAGGGACAGCACCAGGGACAGCACCAGGGACAACAAGACACACAGGAGCTGCCAATACCCTCAACTGACCTGCTGCTGGCTGCTCAGTGGAGACCATACTTTGCTTCCCACAGTTGTATCAAGTTGGCTAGATGTCCTTTGGGTGGTAGACCATTCTTGATACACACAGCAAACTGTTGAGCGTTGCAGTTCTTGACACAAACCGATAAGCCTGGCACCTAAAACCATACCCCGTACAAACTCATTGAAATCTTTTGTCTTACCCATTCACCCTCTGAATGGCACACATACACAATCCATGTCTCAATCGTCTCAAGGCTTAAAAATCCTTCTATAACCTGTCTCCTCCCCTTCATCTACACTGATTGAATTGGATTCAACAAGGGACATCAATAAGGGATCGTAGCTTTCACCTGGTCATTCTATGTCATAGAAAGAGCAGGTGTTCCTAATGTTTTGTCCAGTCAGTGTACGGTACTCAGTGGGGAACATACATCCACCAAGCAAACACAGAGTTCAAAGAAAAAGAGAAGAAAGAGGTTTTGTTTGTGTTGTTTCCAGAGGTCCTGCTGCAGGAGGTTTTATGGCCCTCATCGCTACCATGTATTAATATATTGACAAAGCTCCATGGACAATAGACTCCTACTATATGAGAAACATGGATCACCAAAGCATTTGGGGGCATCTGGAGGCATCAAAGGCCCTGTTCTTCAAAAGAACACAGCAATATTCTGTCTCATCCCGAAGTGCTCTATACAGCACCATGCTGACAACTTAATGATTGTCCCTGGGAATCCTTTGTTGTTCATCATGCTGCTTCATAATGGAGCGGCTGCCGTGGGGACAGTGTAGCCAACCGCTCTATGCTGGTTAGAACCGCCAGCCAAGCCGTGGTCAGCAGTGGGCCCCAGCCCAACCAGCCTCTCACCTCCTACTCACACTTTCCCCATTCCCCATCATCATCATCATCATCATCATCGTTATCATATCCACATTTCACTACTTCACACGGCACTTCTCTCTCTCTTTCTCGCTCTCTCCATCCTGCCTTCCTGAATTCAGATGGACACCTCTCTACCAGGGCTAATGAATGAGAACTCATAGGGAGACACTTTTAGAGATGCTGATCGGCTAACCCTGTGGAGCGGTGCAACGCCAAATTGCTTCCCCTGGCACACTGCTGGTGTTTGTGTCCCAACTGTACTGGGGGAGCTGTGGGGATGTGCTGGAGTGGGGACCAGGCTGTCCCTCCCTCCATGTCGTTAACAACCTCTGCCAACAACAGCAACATCACCAAATGACGTGGGTGTCCCCAGTAGAGCTCCTCTGGTATCGGTTGTTGCCTTGCTATCGTTGTGAGAGAGGGTAAATGTAGTGTTTCACCTAAAAGTCAGCTGGATGACATCCAGTATACTGTTTTACAATGAATTATTAAAGCACACGTCTCACTGCAAGCATCTCTCACTGAAATAGTTCACAGGCCAGAGGTTATAGCTAGTTAGTTAGCTAGCTGTTGGCAGGAAATTACTTCTAGCAGATTTATTTCTGGCTTTTATGTTTGACACTATATTACCATCAAGCTTCTAGAAGAATACTAGAAACCAGACATCCCGCCCTATCTCCTTCCAAGATCATATCTATAGAGTCAAACATTGCATACTAAACACAGATCCAAAAGCTTCCAGTTCAAAGAAATATTTAAAAAATATCCCAAAAATACTTCCATTATTTGAGTCATTCTGTCAACATGAATTCTAATCTGGTGCTGAGTCTGGCGACTGTCCTCTACCCTGTCTGTGCTGGATAATCAGTGGGCTGTGGCCTGAGCACTGGGCTCTGGAGCAGTTGAGGGTCTAATTGACCATGATGGCCCTCTAGATAGGAGGAGCCCATACTGTACTGACAGCTCTCCTCTGATCTACTCTGTTCTGCAATGCTTATACACACTTCCACACGAGAGGGCATGGACAGCGCTCCCCACACACTCATATTCCCGGTCACTACCCCCTCATCTCACATACACTGTCCCCACACTGTCCCCCTCCGATTGGCTCTGCCAGAGTGCCACCGGCCTAATCAGGCCATGGGTGGGGGGTGTTGCGACAGCAGGGGGTGAGGGGTTGTCATGAGCAGTCCCAGCTCGCCTCCCGTCAATCACCCTCCTCTCCTCTCCCCGACAGACGGCATATTGCATCAGCCCGGATTTCTGCTGACAAATGGCTCTGTCCAGCCTCCCTCTACCTTATGTGCTCCGTCTGGGGACAGATCTGCCTTACAAATAAGCCTGGATCCAAGGGACTGAGGGGAGTGGGCTCCCCCTCCGCAGCACGGCTCAGAGGGACGGCTGTTTTAACATGGAGAACTGTTCTCACATTCCACTGAAGGTACAGTGTCAAACAGTCAACATGACCCTGTGTCCTCTCTCTCTCTCTCTCTCTCTCTCTCTCTCTCTCTCTCTCTCATTTTCTTTTTCTTCTTCTCTCTCGCTCTCTCTCCCTCTACCTCTACCTCTCTCTCTCTCACCATCTCTCGCTGTGCCCTTCTGCCTCAATACTTGAACCATTCTCACACTTTGGCCCCCCTCCCTCCCACACCCCTGTCTCTCGCTCCCAGATGTATCAGGCATGGGCAGTGCGGTATCAACTCCGATTAGCAGTACAGGGAGACGTTTCTTAAGTGTGCCATTCATTATTATGTGCCATTCATTATTAAGTGAAATGACATGTTTTCCAATTGTTTCAAGGGCCCCCTCAACTGTCACACTGTCTATTTCAATATCATGTTTTGGGGGGGCTGCTATTTTTTTTCCTCCGCACATACACACACAAACACACATCTCTATTCAGGGCAACACTCTTCCTCTCTCTCACTGTGTGTGTGTGTGTGTGTGTGTGTGTGTGTGTGTGTGTGTGTGTGTGTGTGTGTGTGTGTGTGTGTGTGTGTGTGTGTGTGTGTGTGTGTGTGTGTGTGTGTGTGTGTGTGTTTGCACGCTGTGGCACACACCTGCACAAGCGTGTTCAGGGACACCAAGATGGATTAGCACTCACATTATCTGAGCCTTGCTCTCCACTCTGGCCCGCTACTCCTCCTGGCCTGGAACAGAACTGGACTCATCTGGTTCGGCCCGTCAGGGAGACAGACAGACAGATGATGCTCCACAGATCCAGGCCGAACCAACCCAAACCGAGTCAAGCCAAACTGAATCAAGCCAGGCTAGACCCAAGTAGGCGGGGCTAGCCTGGCAGACATTACCATCACACTAGCATCACACCGCTAGTTGGCTAACCCAGATCACAACGTCACATGACTCAATCCCACAGACACAGGGCTGGTCTCCAGCCATAACCAGAAATAGGTTAAAGAGTCTAAAAATAATTTAAAAAATATGAATAATTCATATGTTTTATTAACCTGTACCTCACAAGAAATATCACATTTCAAATGGAGAAATGGCTAAATGGACATGTTCAGTAGATTATTCTGGTTCCCAGGCTATTTTCTCAGGATGAGCCACACGTCTCAGTCATAGGTTGAAGAGGGTGGTTGACAATGACATTTTTCTATCCTCAGAGCGGACACTGTGTTACAGTGGGTTACAGTGTGTTACAGTGTGTTACAGTGGGTTTCAGTCGGTTACAGTGGGTTACAGTGGGGAATAACCCTAGAGCAGTTCATGGAGGCTGCCTTCGTCTCTCGGTCTCTCTGCAGCTTATTCGAAAGCTCCTGGCGTTACAGAAGTGTTACAGAGTGTTAGAGATGTCATCTTACTGAGTCTCCTCCAGGTCATACATAACCATAACAGCTATGCATCTGTCTCTCTGCAAAATGTGACCATATCATCCCAAGACTTTAGCTAACCACAGATGAAGAGTTTGCTGGATTCTGGAATACAAACCTCCAAAACTGTCTCTTTCTTCCTCAACCTGTCCCTCTCTGCCTGCGGAACATAAAACAAGCCATCATATTTCAGTACAGCAGCCTGCCTTTTGTTCCAGTGCTCCTCCGTAGTTCCTTCTCTGAAAGCAGGTGCAGTGAAAAACCAGCTTCTGCTAAATCATCTGAGCAGATGCAAAGACCCCTGGGGTGAGGCGGGCTGTCTAAATATGTGGTGTGTTAATCTACCACAATGTGTTAATCTACCACAATGTGTTAATCTACCACAATGGGCTAATCCACCACAATGTGCTAATCCACCACAATGTGCTAATCTACCACAATGCGTTAATCTACCACAATGTGTTAATCTACGACAATGTGTTAATCTACCACAATGTGTTACTCTACCACAATGTGCTAATCTACCACAATGTGCTAATCTACCACAATGTGCTAATCTACCACAATGTGTTAATCTATCACAATGTGTTAATCTACCACAATCTACCACAATGTGTTAATCTACCACAATGTGTTAATCTACCACAATGTGTTAATCTACCACAATCTACCACAATGTGTTAATCTACCACAATGTGTTAATCTACCACAATGTTTTAATCTACCACAATGTGCTAATCTACCACAATGTGCTAATCTACCACAATGTGTTAATCTACCACAATGTGTTAATCTACCACAATCTGCCACAATGTGTTAATCTACCACAATGTGTTAATCTACCACAATGTGTTAATCTACCACAATGTTTTAATCTACCACAATGTGCTAATCTGCCACAATGTGCTAATCTACCACATTGTGCTAATCTACCACAATGTGCTAATCTACCACAATGTGTTAATCTACCACAATGTGTTAATCTACCACAATCTACCACAATGTGTTAATCTACCACAATGTGCTAATCTACCACAATGTGCTAATCTACCACAATGTGCTAATCTACCACATTGTGCTAATCTACCACAATCTACCACAAAAAAATAAAGTAAGAAAAGAGGAAGGAAAGAGACAGAGAGTAAAATGGGGGGACACAAGTCCCAAGAGTTAGCCAGCCCTATGTGTTTTAGTCTATTTTTGGCAGCTGCTCCAGGGGTGTGGGGATTTAATTCCCTGAGGAGCACTTTGGTACAGCAGCTCTTTACTGAGGAATACTCTGGTACAGCAGTTCGTTACTGAGGAGCACTCTGGTACAGCAGCTCTTTACTGAGGAGCACTCTGGTACAGCAGCTCTTTACTGAGGAGCACTCTGGTACAGCAGCTCTTTACTAAGGAGAACAGGGAGTACAGGAGAGGGCTCAGAACGCACCCTTGTGGGGCCCCAGTGTTGAGGATCAGCGGGGAGGAGATGTTGTTGCCTACCCTCACCACCTGGGGGCGGCCCGTCAGGAAGTCCAGTACCCAGTTGCACAGGGCGGGGTCGAGACCCAGGGTCTCGAGCTTGATGACGAGCTTGGAGGGTACTATGGTGTTGAATGCCGAGCTGTAGTCGATGAACAGCATTCTCACATAGGTATTCCTCTTGTCCAGATGGGTTAGGGCAGTGTGCAGTGTGGTTGAGATTGCATCGTCTGTGGACCTATTTGGGCGGTAAGCAAATTGGAGTGGGTCTAGGGTGTCAGGTAGGGTGGAGGTGATATGGTCCTTGACTAGTCTCTCAAAGCACTTCATGATGACGGAAGTGAGTGCTACGGGGCGGTAGTCGTTTAGCTCAGTTACCTTAGCTTTCTTGAGAACAGGAACAATGGTGGCCCTCTTGAAGCATGTGGGAACAGCAGACTGGTATAGGGATTGATTGAATATGTCCGTAAACATACCGGCCAGCTGGTCTGTGCATGCTCTGAGGGCGCGGCTGGGGATGCCGTCTGGGCCTGCAGCCTTGCGAGGGTTAACACGTTTAAATGTCTTACTCACCTCGGCTGCAGTGAAGGAGAGACCACATGTTTTCGTTGCAGGCCGTGTCAGTGGCACTGTATTGTCCTCAAAGCGGGCAAAAAAGTTATTTAGTCTGCCTGGGAGCAAGACATCCTGGTCCGTGACTGGGCTGGATTTCTTCTTGTAGTCCGTGATTGACTGTAGACCCTGCCACATGCCTCTTGTGTCTGAGCCGTTGAATTGAGATTCTACTTTGTCTCTGTACTGACGCTTAGCTTGTTTGATAGCCTTGCGGAGGGAATAGCTGCACTGTTTGTATTCGGTCATGTTACCAGACACCTTGCCCTGATTAAAAGCAGTGGTTCGCGCTTTCAGTTCCACGCAAATGCTGCCATCAATCCACGGTTTCTGGTTAGGGAATGTTTTAATCGTTGCTATGGGAACGACATCTTCAAAGCACGTTCAAATGAACTCGCACACCGAATCAGCGTATTCGTCAATATTGTTATCTGACGCAATACGAAACATATCCCAGTCCACGTGATGGAAGCAGTCTTGGAGTGTGGAGTCAGCTTGGTCGGACCAGCGTTGGACAGACCTCAGCGTGGGAGCCTCTTGTTTTAGTTTCTGCCTGTAGGCAGGGATCAGCAAAATGGAGTCGTGGTCAGCTTTTCCGAAAGGGGGGCGGGGCAGGGCCTTATATGCGTCGCGGAAGTTAGAGTAACAATGATCCAAGGTTTTTCCACCCCTGGTTGCGCAATCAATATGCTGATAAAATTTAGGGAGTCTTGTTTTCAGATTAGCCTTGTTAAAATCCCCAGCTACAATGAATGCAGCCTCCGGATAAATGGTTTCCAGTTTGAAAGAGTTAAATAAAGTTTGTTCAGAGCCATCGATGTGTCTGCTTGGGGGGGATATATACGGCTGTGATTATAATCGAAGAGAATTCTCTTGGTAGATAATGCGGTCTACATTTGATTGTGAGGAATTCAGAAGGATTTGAGTTCCTGTATGTTTCTTTCATCACACCATGTCTCGTTAGCCATAAGGCATACGCCCCCGCCCGTCTTCTTACCAGAAAGATGTTTGTTTCTGTCGGCGCGATGCGTGGAGAAACCCGTTGGCTGCACCACCTCAGATAGCGTCTCTCCAGTGAGCCATGTTTCCATGAAGCAAAGAACGTTACAGTCTCTGATGTCCCTCTGGAATGCTACCATTGCTCGGATTTCATCAACCGTGTTGTCAAGAGACTGGACATTGGCAAGAAGAATGCTAGGGAGTGGTGCACGGTGTGCCCGTCTCCGGAGTCTGACCAGAAGACCGCTTCGTTTCCCTCTTTTTCTGAGTCGTTTTTTTGGGTCGCTGCATGGGATCCATTCCGTTGTCCTGTTTGAAAGGCAGAACACAGGATCCGCATCGCGAAAAACATATTCTTGGTCGTACTGATGGTGAGTTGACGCTGATCTTATATTCAGTAGTTCTTCTCGACTGTATGTAATGAAACCTAAGATGACCTGGGATACTAATGTAAGAAATAACGCGTAAAAAAACAAAAAACTGCATAGTTTCCTAGGAACGCGAAGCGAGGCGGCCATCTCTGTCGGCGCCGGAGCACTCTGTTACAGATGCTCTTGACTAGGACGCAATCTAGTACAGCATATCTTTACTGAGGAGGCCTCTGGTACAGCAGCTCTTTACCAAGGAGCACTCTGGTACAGCAGTTGTTTACTGAGGAGCACTCTGGTACAGCAGCTCATTACTGAGGAGCCATTTGGTACAGCAGCTCTTAACTGAAGAGCACTCCGGAACAGCTGCTCTTTACAAAGGAGCACTCTGGTAAAAATGCTCTTTACTAAGAAGCAATCTGGTACAAAATTTGTTTACCGAGGAGCAATCTGGTACAGCAGCTCTTTACTAAGGAGCACTCTGGTGGAGCAGCTCCTAACTAAGGAGCACTCTGGTACAGCAGCTCGTTATTGAGGAGCACTCTGGTACAGCAGCTCCTAACTAAGAGGCACTCTGGTACAGCAGCACGTTACTGAGGAGCACTCTGGTACAGCAGCTCCTAACTAAGAGGCACTCTGGTACAGCAGCACGTTACTGAGGAGCACTCTGGTACAGCAGCTCTTTACTAAGGAGCACTATGGTATAGCAGCTGTTAACTGAGGAGCACTCTGGTACAGGAGCTGTTTACTGAGGAGCAACCTGGTACAGCAGCACTTTACTATGGAGCACTCTAGTATAGCAGCTCCTAACTAAGGACATCTCTGGTAGAGCAGCTCGTCACTGAGGAGCACTCTGGAACAGCAGCTCTTTATTAAGGAGCACTCTGGTACAGAATACTCTTTACTGAGGAGCACTCAGGTACAGCAGCATTTTACTAAGGAGCAATCTGGTATAGCTACACTTGCCTGAGGAGCACTCCGGTACTGCAGCTCATTACTGAGGAGCCATTTGGAACAGCTGCTCTTTACTAAGGAGCAGTCTGGTACAGCTGCTCTTTACTGAGGAACACTCTGGTACAGCTACTCTTTACTGAGGAGCACTCTGGTACAGCTACTCTTTATTGTGGAGCACTCTTGTACAGCTGCTCTTTATTGTGGAGCACTCTGGTCCAGCTGCTCTTTATTGTGGACACTCTTGTACAGCTACTCTTTATCGAGGAGCCCTCTGGTACAGCTACTCTTTACTGTGGAGCACTCTGGTCCAGCTGCTTTTTATTGTGGAGCACTGTTGTACAGCTACTCTTTATCAAGGAGCACTCTTGTACAGCTACTCTTTACTGTGGAGCACTCTGGTCCAGTTGCTCTTTATTGTGGAGCACTCTTGTACAGCTACTCTTTATCGAGGAGCACTCTGGTACAGCTGCTCTTTACTGAGGAGCACTCTGGTCCAGCTGCTCTTTATTGTGGAGCACTCTGGTACAGCTACTCTTTATCGAGGAGCACTCTTGTACAGCTACTCTTTATCGAGGAGCACTCTGGTACAGCTACTCTTTATCGAGGAGCACTCTGGTACAGCTGCTCTTTACTGAGGAGCACTCTGGTACAGCAGCTCTTTACTGAGGAGCACTCTGGTGCAGCAGCTCTTTAACCCGAGGAGCACTCTGGTACAGCAGCTCTTTACTGAGGAGCACTCTCGTACAGCAGCTCTTTACTGAGGAGCACTCTGGTATAGCTGCTCTTTACTGAGGAGCACTCTGGTACAGCTGCTCTTTACTGAGGAGCACTCTGGTACAGCAGCTCTTTACTGAGGAGCACTCTGGTACAGCTACTCTTTACTGAGGAGCACTCTGGTACAGCAGCTCTTTACTGAGGAGCACTCTGGTACAGCTCCTCTTTACTGAGGAGCACTCTGGTACAGCTGCTCTTTACTGAGGAGCACTCTGGTACAGCTACTCTTTACTGAGGAGCACTCTGGTACAGCAGCTCTTTACTGAGGAGCACTCTGGTACAGCTACTCTTTACTGAGGAGCACTCTGGTACAGCAGCTCTTTACTGAGGAGCACTCTGGTACAGCTACTCTTTATTGAGTATTTTACACCCCTGTACCATTATAGCAAAACACCCACACACACACACACACACACACACACACACACACACACACACACACACACACTCTCTCTCTCTCTCTCTCTCTCTCTCTCTCTCTCTCTCTCTCTCTCTCTCTCTCTCTCTCTCTCTCTCTCTCTCTCTCTTTCTCTCGCTATCTCTTCTTCTTTCTCTCTTTAACTCCTAGTCCTAACATGCTGCCACTGGCACTGCAGTAATACTTCAGTGTTCCAGTTGTGGCACGGTGGAACGTATAACAACCGTGCATCACAATAAAACTTCATAAGCGTAAACTGCAGAGTGGTGCATATACCTTTCTCTCCTTTGACTTCTTTTATGACGCCGCCAGGGCTTTGTATAATAACACTCCGACAGTCCTGGCCACAGATATAAACCCATTAGAGCTCCACAATCCACAAACCTACTTCATTGTCATCTCAATGAATCAACAGAGCTTATTAAAGAAAAGAATAGCCCTGCCCTCTGGACTCCCCGAGCTGTCAGACTACACACGGCTCCAACTGAGAGCTCATTGGCTGCTCACACCAATTCAGGAAATATCACACTCATTCAGACTCCCAGGATTAAACCAAGGGTTTTAAAGCGGCACCCTGGACGCTTCTTTCTTAGACATTATCAATCCTGAACCACACTAGTAGCGTTAAACATGCATGTCTGTTGCTAAAAGTGAGACTTCAAATAACGCATCGCAGACAAGCATCTATTGCTAATACGAGCATCAATCATTTATTGCTAAAGAAACAGATACATTGCCTTCAGAAAGTATTCACACCCCTTGACTTTTCCCACATTTTGTTGTGTTACAGGCTGAATATAAAATGAATTAAATTGAGATTGTGAAATCACTTCCAAAGGTGCTTCTACAAAGTATTGACTCAGGGGTGTTAAGACTTCTGTAAATTAGATATTTCTGTACTTAATTTTGAATACATTTGCACTTAAAAAATGTAAAGCATGTTTTCATGTGTAAATGGATGAGAAAAATATATATTAAATTTATTGTGAATTCAAGCTGTAACAACCCCATTTACAATAAGACAAGGGGTATGAATACTTTCTGAAGGCACTGTAGGTGGTATTTCACTACACAACCAGCCATTTCAGATTCAAACATTCTAGTTTGTTCAGAGTGTCCCAGTCCAGAAATGGTTTTACTTACAGAGGAAACAGAAACACAATCTCCTGGAGAAAAATGCCTTTGTCCCGTTTTCTGTTCTATTCCACCTCTCCAGCTCCTTTCCCCCATTCCCCTCCTGCCACACAGGTACGTACAAATACATACACACATACACTCCTATTACCTAGGGGATCAATTCTAACGAGGCACTCTCCCTAGACTACAAGGTCTCCCATCCTGCCATCACCGATTGGTTTCTCGCTGACCGGTCCCCTCCCCTCTTGCCCCCCACACCAACACAGCCTTGAATTAATCAGCCTTTGAAGCAGGCAGGTGGGAAATCAGGCAAGGCCGCAGTTGATGAGCAGGTGAATGGGAGATTGCGTGTGTGTGAAGCCTGGTGATTGGCACGGCAAGGGGAGGCGAGGCGAGGAGAACAGCACAGCACCGTGGCAAGCCAGCCTCATTTCTACCGCACAAGGTCGGCTACCCTCCCCGGCACACACAGCCCCGGCCATGCAGCTACCTCCCATCATCTCACACATCCCATTACAGCTGAGCCCCGGCACACACAGCCCCGGCCATGCAGCTACCTCCCATCATCTCACACATCCCATTACAGCTGAGCCCCGGCACACACAGCCCCGGCCATGCAGCTACCTCCCATCATCTCACACATCCCATTACAGCTGAGCCCCGGCACACACAGCCCCGGCCATGCAGCTACCTCCCATCATCTCACACATCCCATTACAGCTGAGCCTCCTCTGTCTGCATGTGAGTGAGTGAAAGAGAGAGAGAGATAGAAAGGGGGGGAGAAAGAGGGAAAGAGGGAGAGAGGGGGAGAGAGAGAGAGAGAGAGGTAGAGGGAGAGCGAGAGAGAGAGAGAGAGGGGGGGGGACCGAGAGAGAGAGCGAAAGAGAGAGAGGGGGAGAGAGAGGAGATCGAGGGAGAGAGAGAGATAGAGGGGGAGAGAGAGAGAGAGGGAGAGAGAGAGAGGGAGAAAGAGAGAGAGAGAGAGAGAGAGAGAGAGAGAGAGAGAGAGAGAGAGAGAGAGAGAGAGAGAGAGAGAGAGAGAGAGAGAAAGAAAGAAGGAGATAGAGAGAGAGCTAGAGGGAGAGAGGAAGGGGAAGAGAGATAGGTAGGGAGAGAGAAGGGGACCGAGAGAGAGAGAGGGAGGGAGAGAGAGAGAGAGGGGGGCGAGAGAGAGGGAAGAGAGAGGGGAGAGAGAGCGAGAGGGGGAGAGAGAGAGGAAGAAGGAGAGAGAGAGAGAGCTAGAGGAAGGGGAAGAGAGATAGGTAGGGGGAGAGAGAAGGGGACCAAGAGATAGAGAGGGAGGGAGAGGGATAGAGGGGGAGAGAGAGGGGAGCGAGAGAGAGGGAATGAGAGAGAGAGGGGTGGGGCAAGAGAGAGGGGGAGAGAGAGGGGGGGGAGAGTGACAGGGAGGGGGAGAGAGAGACAGAGGGAGAGAGAGATAAAGCCCTTAAATCGAATTGAATTAAGAGAGAGGGAGAGAGAGAGAGACAGGGAGGGGGAGAGGGATGAAATGCAAACATATGTTTTCCATGCCACTAAAGCCCTTTGAATTAATTTTAGAGAGAGAGAGAGAGAGAGAGAGAGAGAGAGAGAGAGAGAGAGAGAGAGAGAGAGAGAGAGAGAGAGAGAGAGAGAGAGAGAGAGAGAGAGAGAGAGAGAGAGAGAGAGACCGAGAGAGAGAGAGAGAGAGAGAGAGAGAGAGAGAGAGAGAGAGAGAGAGAGAGAGAGAGAGAGAGAGAGAGAGATACTGACGTCGCTGATACGTACACAGCTACGATTATTTTATTTTATCTGTTGGATTTGGGAGGGGGGATTGTGTGAACGACGTGGGATTTGCTATGATGCTGAGCTGTGTAGTGTGTGGAGTGTGTGAATTAAATCTCAGGTGGACTGGTGTAGGGGCTAGCTCCGACACCAAGACTGGTGTAGGGGTTAGCACTGACATCAACTGTCTCCCCTGTCTGTCACATTGCCACTGTTAAATGTTCTAAGAACAAACTAGACAGTGCGGGGAAATCATCAAGTAATCTGAAAAACTGTTTGAAAACTGTCTAGGAACGACCATGCTTTTATTTTGTGGCATTAATGTCAACCCACTGGGCACAGACGTCAATTCAAAGTCTATTCCACGTTGGTTCAACGTAATTCGTTGAAATGGAGTGGAAACAACGTTGATTCAACCCGTGTGTGCCCAGTGTGATATTGTGATTGTCTGTCCCACAATACAGGTACATACACACACAGACTTACACACATACCAACATAATGTCGTGGAAATATTAATCAATACTGAAGACAGACAAGGTCAATCACCAATCAGGATATTACTTTATTCAAAACGTATTAATACAACAGATTGGCGCCAGAGGAGATGGCCGCCGTTTTACGGTCTCCTAACCAATTGTGCTATAATGTGTTTTTGTTTCGCGATATTTGTACATAATGTTTCTGCAACTGTATCTTACGGAAGAAAATAACTTCTGGACATCAGGACAGCGATCACTCACATCGGATTAGACGAAGATTTCTTCAACAACAACAACAACAAGCAGGACTCACACGATATTCTCCAAACAACCCACAGGGCAGACATCCCAATTATTCGCAAAAGGAAGCGACGCAGAGGACGAAGAGCCGTATGCCTCGTCCGGACCAGCAGAATACAACTAGGAAAGCTGCCGTTATGTGCAATCATTGGACAATAAACTAGATGAGGTACGATCACGAATATCCTACCAACGGGACATCAAAAACTGTAATATCCTATGCTTCACGGAATCGTGGCTGAATGTTGAAATGAATATTCAGCTAGCGGGATACACGCTGCACCGGCAGGATAGAACAGCACACACCCTAAGACGAGGGGGGGGCGGTCTGTGCATATTTGTAAACAACAGCTGGTGCACGAAATCTAAGGAAGTCTCTAGATTTTGCTCGCCTGAAGTAGAGTATATTGTGATAAATTGCAGGCCACATTACTTGCCTAGAGAGTTCTCACCTATGCTTTTCGTGGCTGTTTGTTTACCACCACAGACAGATGCTGGCACTAAGACCGCACTCAGTCAGCTTTATAAGGAAATAAGCAAACAGAAAACCACTCACCCAGAGGCGGCGCTCCTAGTGGCCGGAGACTTTAATGGAGGGAAACTCAAATCAGTTCTACCAAATCTCTATCAACATGTTAAATGTGCAACCAGAGGGGAAACTCCTCACACACAGAGACACGTACAAAGCTCTCCCTCGCCCTCCATTTGGTAAGTCTGACCACAACTCTATCCTCCTGATTCCTGCTCACAAGCAAAAATTAAAGCAGGAAGCACTAGTGACTCGGTCTATAAAAAAATGGTCAGATGAAGCAGATGCTAAACTACAGGACTGCTTTGCTATCACAGACTGGAACATTCTTCCAATGACATTGAGGAATACCCCACATCAGTCACTGGCTTTATCAATAAGGGCATTGAGGACGTCGTCCCCACAGTGACTGTACGTACATACCCCAACCAGAAGCCATGGATAACAGGCAACATTCGCACTGAGCTAAAGGGTAGAGCTGCCACTTTCAAGGTGCGGGACTCTAACCCCGAAGCTTACAAGAAATCCCGCTCTGCCCTGCGACGAACCATCAAACAGGCAAAGCGTCAATACAAGGCTAAGATTGAATCATACTACCCGGCTCCTACGCTCGTCGGATGTGGCAGGGCTTGCAAACTATTACAGACTACAAAGGGAAGCACAGCCGCGAACTGCCCAGTGACACGGGCCTAACAGACGAGCTAAATCACTTCTATGCTCGCTTCGAGGCAAGCAACACTGAGGCATGCATGAGAGCATCAGCTGTTCTGGACGATTGTGTGATCACGCTCTCCATAGCCGACATGAGTAAGACCTTTAAACAGGTCAACATACACAAGGCTGCGGGGTCAGACGGATTACCAAGACGTGTGCTCCGGGCATGTGCTGACCAACTGGCAGGTGTCTTCACTGACATTTTCAACATGTCCCTGATTGAGTCTGTAATACCAACAAGCTTCAAGCAGACCACCATAGTCCCTGTGCCCAAGCATACAAAGGCAACCTGCCTAAATGACTACAGACCCGTAGCACTCACGTCCGTAGCCATGAAGTGCTTTGAAAGGCTGGTAATGGCTCACATCAACACCATTATCCCAGAAACCCTAGACCCACACCAATTTGCATACCGCCCAAACAGATCCACAGATGATGCAATCTCTATTGCACTCCACACTGCCCTTTCCCACCTGGACAAAAGGAACACCTATGTGAGAATGCTGTTCATTGACTACAGCTCAGTGTTCAACACCATAGTAGCCTCAAAGCTCATTACCAAGCTAAGGAACCTGGGACTAAACACCTCCCTCTGCAACTGGATCCTGGACTTCCTGACGGGCCACCCCCAGGTGATAAGGGTAGTCAGCAGCACATCTGCCTCAACACTGGAGCTCCCCAGGGGTATGTGCTCAGTCCCCTCCTGTACTCCCTGTTCACCCACGACTGCATGGCCAGGCACGACTCCAACACCATCATTGCGTTTGCTGACGACACAAAAACGACAATGACGAGACAGCCTATAGGGAGGAAGTCAGAAACCTGGCCGGGTGGTGCCAGAATAACAACCTATCCCTCAACATAACCAAGACTAAGGAGATGATTGTGGATTACAGGAAAAGGAGCACCGAGCACGTCCCTATTCTCATCGACTGGGCTGTAGTGCAGCAGGTTGAGAGCTTCAAATTCCTTGGTGTCCACATCAACAACAAACTAGATTGGTCTAAACACACCAAGACAGTTGTGAAGAGGGCACGACTAAGCCTATTCCCCCTCAGGAAACTAAAAAGATTTTGGCATGGGTCCTGAGATCCTGAAAAGGTTCTACAGCTGAAACACTGACAGCGTCCTGGCTGGTTGCATCACTGCCTGGTACGGCAATTGCTCTGCCTCAGAGGGTAGTGCGTACAGCCCAGTACATCACTCGGGCAAAGCTGCCTGCCAACCAGGACATCTACACCGGGCGGTGTCAGAGGAAGGCCCTAAAAATTGTCAAAGAACCCAGCCACCCGAGTCATAGACAGTTCTCTCTACTACCGCATGGCAAGCGGTACCGGAGTGCCAAGTCTAGGACAAAAAGGCTTCTCAACAGTTTTTACCCCCAAGCCATAAGACTCCTGAACAGGTAATCAAATGGCTACCTGGACTATTTGCATTGTGTGCCCCCCCCAACCCCTCTTTTTTTACGCTGCTGCTACTCTCTGTTTATCATATATGCATAGTCACTTTAACTATACATTCATGTACATACTACCTAAATTGGCCCGACCAACCAGTGATCCCACACATTGGCTAACTGGGCTATCTGCATTGTGTCCCACCACCTGCCAACCCCTCTTTTTACACTACTGCTACTCTTTGTTCATCATATATGCATAGTCAATTTAACGATACCTACATGTACATACTACCTCAATAAGCCTGACAAACAGGTGTCTGTATTTAGCCTTGCTACTCTTTTTTCAAATGTCTTTTTACTGTTGTTTTATTTATTTCTTTACTTACCTACACACACACACACACACACACACACACACACACACACACACACACACACACACACACACACACACACACACACACACACACACACACACCTTTTTTTTCGCACCATTGGATAGAGCCTGTAAGTAAGCATCTGTTGTTTTCGGCGCACGTGACAAATAAACTTTGATTTGATTTAACATCGATTAATTATTTCAATAATGAAGCTAGTCGACAAACCACCCCTAGATGATTAGTTGAGAGCACAACGAGTGCATTTGAGCCACAGCATTTTATAGAAAAGTTCTTCCTCCTGAATGTTCGAGACAAACAACAGATGTATGGAATGAGCCACAAGGTTAGGATTTGTATGAAAGATGCCATAAAGACTGTTCTCGTTGAG
Organism: Oncorhynchus keta; assembly: GCF_023373465.1. NCBI lineage: Eukaryota > Metazoa > Chordata > Actinopteri > Salmoniformes > Salmonidae > Oncorhynchus > Oncorhynchus keta. Next base: position 30,511,870 of record NC_068446.1, on the reverse strand, counting down.
GGTAGAAACCAGGTTCTGGCCAAGGTTCCCCTCATAATTATCCATACCCAAGCAATCTCCCCCTGGTACCTTCCAGTCAGACCCAAGCAATCTCCCCCTGGTACCTTCCAGTCAGACCAAAGCAATCTCCCCCTGGTACCTTCCAGTCAGACCTGAGCAATCTCCCCCTGGTACCTTCCAGTCAGACCCGAGCAATCTCCCCCTGGTACCTTCCAGTCAGACCCAAGCAATCTCCCCCTGGTACCTTCCAGTCAGACACAAGCAATCTCCCCCTGGTACCTTCCAGTCAGACCCGAGCAATCTACCCCTGGTACCTTCCAGTCAGACCAAAGCAATCTCCCCCTGGTACCTTCCAGTCAGTCTGGAGAAATCTCTCCCTGGTACCTTCCAGACAGACCGGAGAAATCTCTCCCTGGTACCTTCCAGTCAGAACTGAGAAATCTCCCACTGGTACCTTCCAGACAGACCGGAGAAATCTCTCCCTGGTACCTTCCAGTCAGTCTGGAGAAATCTCTCCCTGGTACCTTCCAGTCAGTCTGGAGAAATCTCTCCCTGGTACCTTCCAGACAGACCGGAGAAATCTCTCCCTGGTACCTTCCAGACAGACCGGAGAAATCTCTCCCTGGTACCTTCCAGTCAGACAGGAAAAATCTCTCCCTGGTACCTTCCAGTCAGACAGGAGAAATCTCTCCCTGGTACCTTCCAGTCAGAACTGAGAAATCTCCCACTGGTACCTTCCAGACAGACCGGAGAAATCTCTCCCTGGTACCTTCCAGTCAGTCTGGAGAAATCTCTCCCTGGTACCTTCCAGTCAGTCTGGAGAAATCTCTCCCTGGTACCTTCCAGACAGACCGGAGAAATCTCTCCCTGGTACCTTCCAGACAGACCGGAGAAATCTCTCCCTGGTACCTTCCAGTCAGACCGAAGAAATCTCCCTCTGGTACCTTCCAGTCAGACCGGAGAAATCTCCCCCTGGTACCTTCTAGTCAGACCGGAGAAATCTCCCTCTGGTACCTTCCAGTCAGACCGGAAAATCTCCCTCTGGTACCTTCCAGTCAGACCAGAGAAATCTCCCTCTGGTACCTTCCAGTCATACCGGAGAAATCTCCCTCTGGTACCTTCCAGTCAGACCGGAGAAATCTCCCTCTGGTACCTTCCAGTCAGACCGGAGAAATCTCTCACTGGTACCTTCCAGTCAGACCGGAGAAATCTCCCTCTGGTACCTTCCAGACAGACCGGAGAAATCTCTCCCTGGTACCTTCCAAACAGACCGGAGAAATCTCCCACTGGTACCTTCCAGACAGACCGGAGAAATCTCTCACTGGTACCTTCCAGTCAGACCGGAGAAATCTCTCCCTGGTACCTTCCAGACAGACCGGAGAAATCTCTCCCTGGTACCTTCCAGTCAGTCTGGAGAAATCTCTCCCTGGTACCTTCCAGACAGACCGGAGAAATCTCTCCCTGGTACCTTCCAGTCAGACCGGAGAAATCTCCCTCTGGTACCTTCCAGTCAGACCGGAGAAATCTCCCTCTGGTACCTTCCAGTCAGACCGGAGAAATCTCCCTCTGGTACCTTCCAGTCAGACCGGAGAAATCTCCCTCACATGAATGGAGTGTGGCTGGTTCGGTTTATCACCTAAGGCATCGTACATCTACTGTCAGCATGAAGCCCCAGAGGCCCACTCTCAGTTCACACAGACACAATATAGTTCTAACAACCCCCTATTCTGTTGCATAAACAACCGTTTGATTCAATAACAGTATTAAACATAATGTTGTAATTTCACCCACAACAATAAACACTACTGTATACAGTACACAATTACACACACACAGACCAGTGATGTGAGTGGTTTGATCACCACAAGCTGCCAAGTCCACATGTTTTTCACAACACCCCTACACACTTCTCTCTGTAGCCACAGAGGACCCTGAGATGATGGTAGCATACTGTACCCACCTGGACAGCTGTCAGAGCATCTCCCACTGTCTAGACAAACCTAACAACACACACTCTCCCCTCCCCGGGGCACTTTCCCTCTCTCTCTATCTTTCTCTCTCTCACTATCATTCTCTCTCCATCTTTCTCTCGCTTTCCCTCTCTCACTATCTTTCTCTCTCCTTCCCTCTCTCTCCATCGTTCTCTCTCTTTCCCTCTCTTTCCTTCTTTCTCTCTGTCTTTCTCTCTCTTTCTTTCTCTATCTGTCTTTCTCGTTCCCTCTCTCATTATCTTACTCTCTCTTTCCTTCTTTCTCTTTCTATCTTTCTCTCTCTTTCTATCTGTCTCTCTCTTTCCACCTCTCACGACCTTTCTCTTTCTCTCTCTTTCCCTTTATCTTTCCCTCTCTCTCTATCTGTCTCTCTCTTTCTATCTTTCTCTCTCTCTTTCCCTCAATCTTTCTCTCTTTTCCCCACTCTCTATATCTGTCTCTCTCTTTCCCTCTCTCTATCTGTCTTTCCCTTTTCCTCCATCTTTCTCTTTATTTTCCCTCTATCGTTCTTCTCTCTTTCCCTTTATCTTTCCCTCTCTCTCTCCCTATCTTTCTCTCTCTTTCCCTCTCTATCTTTCTTCTCCCTTTCCCTCTCTCTCTCTGTCTCTCTCTTTCCCTCTATCTTTCCCTCTCTCTTTCCCTCTCTCTCTCTTTCCTTCTCTCTCTCTATCTGTCTCTCTATTTTTCTCTTTCTCTCTCTATCTTTCTTTCTCCTTCCTCCCCTCTCTCTATATCTCTCTTTTTCCCTCTCTCTCTCTCTCTCTCTCTCTCCCTCTCTCTCTGTCTCTCTCTCGTCAGAGTGCATGCTGGGAGTGAGTCGTCAAGCAGGAGTGATTGTGAGAGCGAATGGAATTTCTTTTCACTCTATCAGGTTTTGGTATGTATATATATATTGATTAGTTTAGTTGTTTTAAGGGTATCTTGTTTAAACTATCACTAAGCACGTATAGGGGTGGTGGGATCTTTGAGGTTGGTTTTTCGCGAGGGCACAACCAGCGGGTGGGGCTGGTTGCTATGGCCACTCGCGGAAATGTAGAGTTTGAAAAACTTAGTCGGAGGCATGGAGTAAAGATTCCTGCTGCGGCCGGGTGTTCAGTGGAAGAATGTAGCTTGGCTGTGGGTGCTATCATTGGGTATAAATCAGCCTCAAGGATGAATAGCGCTGTAGTGATATTCTTAGATTCAATTGAAAAGGTGAATAAGATAGTTGAGAGGGGTGTTGTGTTGCGGGAGACACAGACGCCGGTATTTCCGCTTATGAATCCGGCGAAGAAAGTTATGCTTTCTAACGTGCCACCATTTGTTAGAGATGAAGTGTTAGAGCGAGAGTTATCTCGCCATGGTCAAATCGTATCTACAATAAAGAAGGTTATTTTTGCATGCAAATCTCCGTTGTTGAAACATGTCGTGTCTCATAGGAGACAAGTGCATAGGATTTTAAAAAAGGAAGGAGATGAACTGAATTTAGCGTTTAGCTTTAAGATTGATGGATTTGATTATGTCTTCTATGCATCTACTGAATCAATGAAATGCTTTGGCTGTGGAAGAGAGGGGCATTTGGTGCGTAGTTGTCCCGAGAATGAGCGCGCTGAGCCTGGTAGTAGCTCTAGTAAGGGTGCAACTAACGCACCGCCGCGAAGGAATGAACATAATAAGGGTGCCGGGGAAGAGAGAAGGTGGGCAGATGTGGTTGGAAAAGTAGGAGAGGAAGGCATTGTGGATACGGGGGCAATTGTGGTAGATCAGAACAAAGGGAGAGGGGAAACAGTAGGTGAGATTGCGATTGCCGTCGCTGAGGTGGTGAAGGGGTGGTGAAGGGTCTAATACTAAGAGAAAGGTAGAGATTTATAAATCAGTTGAAGATGAACAAGTTGTAGAGATGGTGGAGTTCTCTTCTGGGGAGGTTAGCGAGAGTGAGTCATCTGACGCGTCACAACAATATAGTGAGATAAATGGGGTGGAAGGGAGGTATGGGATCGAGAAGATACGTCAATTTCTGAAGTTGACAAAAGGGAAGAAATATATGCAGGATTACAATGTAACTGATTTTTTCCCTGAACGTGAATTGTTTATTGAATCAGCAAAGTTTCTGATGTCAAAAATTACAGGGGGAAGTTTGAAAAGCCCTGAAATTGCTAGACTCAAGAAAGTGGTCACGAGAGTGATAAGTGATGTAAATTCTAAAGAAAATGAAAGAGTTCAGTTGCAGTTTTAACTCTGTAAAGAGATGTGGTGGCTGTATCTTCCTCTGTATATTTTTTTCATCCATGAGCAGTTTTAAGATTTCTTCTTTAAACGTAAATGGGGCAAGAGATGTTAGAAAAAGAGCCATGGTGTATGAGTTAATTAGGGGAAAGGGAAGTGACAATTTTTCTACAAGAAACGCATAGTAATTTGGAAAATGAATTTATGTGGCAACAGGAGTGGGGGGGACAGTGGTGTGTAGTCATAAAAACTCAAAAAGTGGGGGTGTGGTTATCTTGTTCTCAAAAGGGTTTTTGCCTTTGTCATATGAGGTTGAAGAGGTAGTTGAGGGGAGGTTATTAAAAGTTAGAGAAAGGTATGAAAACATCACTATGTGTCTGATAAATGTATATGCCCCAGTGGTGACAGTTGAGAGGGTATGTTTTTTAGAGACATTATCAATTACCATTGAGAAATGTAACAAAGAAGATTATTTATTTATTGCTGGGGATTTTAACTGCACAGTTAGCGATTTAGATAGAAATCACCAAGAACCTCATATAGCCTCAAGGACTTTTTTAAAACGCCTCATTGTAACAAATGAACTGTGTGATATTTGGCGGAGTCAACATGGAGGAACAAGGCAGTACACCTGGGCGCATGTGAGAGAGAACATCATCTCTATGGCCAGGTTAGATAGGTTTTATGTTTTTGAGCATCAATCTCAGGTCTGTAAATCAAGTGTAAAACCCCAGTGGGATTTTCTGATCATTGTTTAATAACAGAGGTGGTGTTCATTAATGATGTAAAACCCAAAAGCGCATACTGGCATTTTAATATAACTTTATTGAGTGATGCTCACTTCAGGAACTGTTTCAGTTTTTTGGGGGAGAGGTGGAGGTCTCAAAAGGCCAGTTTTGTATCCCTTCAACAGTGGTGGGATATAGGGAAAATCCAGATTCAACAATTTTGTAATCAATACACGAGGAATGTCACCAAGGATATCACCAGATCAATGAAAGCCCTAGAGATTGAAATAGTGGAACTCATGACGTTGGTTGACACCACAGGAGATCGAGGAAATACTCAGGCCCTCAAGAGGAGAAAAGCTGCATTGGCAGACCTGCTGGGTATCAGAGCACAGGGGGCACTGGTGAGAAGTAAGTTTCAGGGAATATCTGAAATGGATGCCTCATCCAAATTTTTCTTTGGTTTAGAGAAAAAGAATGGACAAATAAAAAGTATTCATTGTCTCAAATCAGCTGTTGGAGAGCTCACTAGCCCTAGTAAATTTAGAAAGAGGGCAGTAGAGTTCTATGCTGAGCTCTACAAGTGTGAGTACAAAGAGGACAAAACAGTGACACAGCAGTTCTTTGATGGGCTCCCAAAGGTGGCTGCAGAAGCTCAGGTTGAGCTTGAGCAACCCTTGTCTTTGCAGGATTTATACACTGCATTAAAAGGCATGGAAAATGGAAGGGCACCAGGCATTAATGGGCTTCCCGTTGACTTTTTTAAGTCTTTTGGGGCTATGTTGGGAGAGGATTGGTTAGAAGTAGCTAATGATATTTTAACCGGAGGGTTACTACCAATAAGCTGCAGAAGGGCTGTCCTCACCCTACTGCCCAAAAAGGGTGATCCGAGGGAGGTGAAGAACTGGTGGCTGGTGGCTTTATTGTGCACTGATTATAAGATATTGTCAAAGGCTTTGTCCAACAGGCTGAGGGAGGTGATGGGGCAAATCATACATATGGATCAGTCCTACTGTGTTCCTGGCAGGCAGATAGGGGATAACATTTATCTGATTCGTGATTTTTTTGGACGTCTCTAGGGCTATTGGGTTGGATGCTGGTCTAATTTCAATTGATCAGGAAAAGGCATTTGACCGAGTTGAACATCAATATTTATGGTACACGTTTGGGTTCAGCTCTGGTTTTATTGCCATGATAAAGGTGATATATGGTGACATTGAAAGTGTATTGAAAGTTAACGGTGGTTTGAGTGCTCCTTTTAAAGTGTGTAGAGGTATTAGGCAGGGATGTTCTATGTCAGGAATGTTATATGCTATTGCAATAGAGCCACTACTAAATAGCATTAGAAGTCGCATTGCAGGGGTGTGCCTTTCAGAGGATATTCCTCCTATTCGTCTCTCAGCCTATGCTGAGGATGTAGTTGTGCTAGTGAAAAATCAAGCGGAGGTGGATAGCTTGAGTGAGTCTAATGGTTGATCGTTTTAGGGGAATATCCTCTGCAAAGGTAAATTGGGAAAAGAGTTGTGCTTTACAGATTGGAGAATGGTCTGGAGGGATCATGGCTTTGCCAAGGGGGCTAGAATGGTGTAAGAGAGGTTTTAAGTATCTTGGAGTGTACCTAGGATATGAGGGGACTATGGAAAGAAATTGGAGTGGGGTGGTTGAAATGGTGGAAGGGAGGATGAGGAGATGGCGTTGGTTACTATCTCGTATGTCATATAGGGGGCGCACTATTATAGTTAACAATGTGATTGCCTCTGCACTGTGGCATCGGTTGTCCGTTTTAGAACCACCATCTGGCCTTCTGGCTAAGATACAGGCAATTATTTTGGATTTCTTTTGGGATAAATATCACTGGGTTCCACAAAGTGTTTTGTATTTGTCAAAAGAGGAGGGGGGACAAGGTCTTGTACATCTTGCTAGTAGGGCTGCTGCTTTCCGGTTTCAGTTTATTCAAAGGTTGCTTTATGGACCGGAAAATGTGGTGTGGAGAGGGGTGGCAGGTCTTATATTACAGCGAGTTGGAGGATTAGGTTTAAAGAAGGCTTTATTTCTGGTTGATAGTAGACAGATTTCTAGGGAGGGAGTACCGTTTTACAGAGGCCTTCTCAGAGTATGGAGCATAATGAAGGTGTCCAGATGAACTTCAGCGGAGTCAGTGCATTGGTTGTTGGAGGAACCTCTGGTGTATGGGGCAAGACTGGATTGTACAACTGCAGCTGTTCCACATTTCTCCAAGATTCTGGTGAAGGGGAAAATCATCACCTTAAGACAGTTAATGGCCATGGCTGGGCCCGCCTTAATGGATGGAAGACGGATGGCAGAACATTTGGGGATGAGGTCGGAAAGGATTGTCGGACAAATGCTGGGGAGCTGCAGGAAGGCTCTGTCAGCGGAAGAATGGGGTATGCTTAGTAGCCACAAGAAGAAGGCAAAAGATGAAGACGTCTCATTTCCAAGACTAGGGATTACACCAAATATCCAAGAGTCAGAAAGAAAGGCGTTATTTCTGGATTTGAGAGCGTTGGAGGAGGTGGGTTTGGATGAGGTGAATGGGAAGGACTTGTATAGGGGGTGTGTCAAAGTGTTGAATAAAGATAAATTGAAAAATAGAAAAGACACTCCATGGAGGGTAAGATTGGGCATTGATGACAAGGTAAAGCCAGCATGGAGAGCACTGTACAAACCACCGTTACAAAAGGGTACTGGTGATATGCAATGGAGGGTTTTACATGGCATCATTGCAGTTAATGCTTTTGTATCTGTTATTAACTCAGATGTTAGAGATGGATGTCCTTTTTATAATATAAGAGAAACCATTTTTCACTGTTTTATGGAGTGTGAGAGGATAAAACCTCTATTGGAAATGCTGGAATCTTTGTTTAAAGCTGTAGGGGAGTTTTTCAATAACACTGTTTTTATTTTGGGGTTTCAATATAGTAAACAACAGAAAAGAAAATGTCAAATGTTACATTTTATTTTGGGACAAGCTAAGATGTCAATTTTTCTGAGTAGGAAACGGGATATGGGCAGGATGTAAGATGTGTTTTTAAAGGATTAGTGAAAGCAAGAATAAAAGTAGATTTTGAGTTCTTTTTTTTTTGTAGAGGAGGGGAAATGATTTTTTGCTGATGAAATAAGTTGAATGTATATGTTATGTATTTATTTTTGTTTAGGAATTACATTTGTTGTTTCATTTCTGAAAAAGCAGTGTGTCATTATTTATGTTAACACTTGAGTAAAAAATAAAGGTTTTATAAAAACTCAAAAGTCTCCCTCTATCCCTCTATCTTTATATGTTTCTCTTTCCCTCTCTTTCTACCTTTCTCTCTTTCCCTCTATCTTTCCTTCTCTGTGTGTCTCTCTCTTTCCCTCTCTCTCTCTCTCTCTCTCTCTCTCTCTCTCTCTCTCTCTCTCTCTCTCTCTCTCTCTCTCTCTCTGTCTGTGTCTCTCTCTTTTCCTCTCTATCTTTCTCTCTCTTTCCCTATATTTATATATTTATATCTCTTTCCCTCTATCTATCTCTCTTTCCCTCTTTCCCTGCACCACATATATCTACTTTCTAGCCCAGTCCAGCCATCAGAACGTGCTACTAATTTCTGCCGCAAATGTCTTCCTGGGAACTCAGGACATTGTGGTGAGCAATTCCTGATGAACCCATGAAAGGCGAGATAGCATTATGAGGGAGTGTGTGCCGGCAGAGAAGAGGGTAATGGTGGGCCTGAAACACAGTCACCTATAAGGGTTCTTGTATACACCTTGAATATGTACTATACATTCATGTTGACTATCTGCTTATGCACTGTCTATATTGATTTGGTTTCACATTGATCAGATGGCAATCACATGACACACTTTTAAGTGGGGAGACAGCCGGCAGTGAAGGAGTTAACGACGATCATAACTCCTCTCCTGGGGGATCCTAGTTTACATTCATTACACCATAGCCCCGGGCAAACTGCATATCAAGCAGTATTACAAACAACCAACTGGCATATCTACTTACCATCAGCGCAGAGCAGCGGGTTGTTTCTAAAAGAAGGCTGGATGGCTGTTTGACTGGCTGGCTGGTGAGAGGCCGCTGAGCAGAGAGAAGCTTATCCAGCCCACAGAACACACAACCCACAATGCACTTCACACAGCCATCCTGCTACACTGCTTCATATCTACTACACACATGTTCTCTCTGTTTCCATCTCCCCCTTCATCATTCCCCTCTATCTTTCTCTCTCCTTTTCTTTCCATGGCCCTGCCTCTCAGTGGCGACCCGTCATTCAGGGCTGGTGGGGCTGTTTTGAGCATGGGGGGCTTGCCTGTTTTGCTTGTTATTTTGCCATTAATACGTGTCACATATCAGTTTGCAAACAATGTCAACATAAAAAAATGTAGGCCCTAACAGTTTGTGGGCACCGTTTGTCACTGTTAGAGTGCAATTCATGTATTGTTTAGTGTTGTGTCGTGTATTGGCTTTGCTGGCATGCATCTCACATTTGTTTGTTTGCCCCACCAAGACTTGCATGCTAAAATTGCCACTGGGGCCTACATAAAGCTGTCCCAACAGCAGAGTCCCAACATCTTACCATTGCTACACCTGGCTTTCAGTGGAGCCTTGTCTGGCAGCCAAACAGTTCGTTCAGCATCATTTACTGCCTTTTAAGAAACATAGCTGATATGGCAGACTTGCATAAACAAATGTGGTTTCTAGTTACAATAGTGATGTACAAACTATGGCATAAGGGGACGACAAGCGGATAAGAGGTCATCCGTATTTTCGATTAAGAAATGAATGAGCGAGCAAGGACGGACGTAGTCAATATAACTATTTGTTCAGCACTTTTGAAATGTACTGCGACAGAATTCAGAACATGGGCCGTTCTTACAGTGTACTCACTGTACAACACGTCAGAACTGTAGGATAAATAAAGGGGGCATATAAACAGACAATGAAAGCCCTTAGAATATTCAATGATTACATTTCTCAATAACAGGTTTTAGGCTATTTGTGCACCACCAAGTTAGAACAGTAGGCGAAGTTAAGAGCAAATGATTAGGGTGAGGCACACTGAACGGCATTTGGGTCTTTACGTGTCAAAAAAGATACACGTCATATAACACTATTTGATGTGTTAAATGACCTTTTAATTTAATTTAATTTAATCTTAGATAAAGAAAACATATCTCTCTTGCATATTACATCATTTAGGCAGCAGCATACAATAGATGTTTGGACTCACCTTGTGAAGGTGGCGCAGCGGTCCTTTGTGGGCAAATTCTGTCATCAAATTTTGTCATCAAAGTCGGGCATTCTCTGGATTTATGGTGGGAACTCGGGGAAAAAAACACAGCCACTCCATTGAACAACAGGCTAACGTTAGTGGTTTCTTTGCAACGCTTGCAGTTAGCCACTGATTCCTTCCAAACGACTCATTGTCAAATTTGCAATTTCCAACTTGTTGTGTAATCTTTATGTACAATGGCCGATGAGCACCGATACGTTCTATCAATCCTTTCTCTTCATTATTTCTCTTCATATGACAAGGATTAAAAAGGATTTGCCAGTAGATTGTTGACTTGATGACAACTGGTGATGATTTCTAGCTAAGACTTTGAAAATAAGATGTTGACATGCTCAGTCCAATCAAAGCTACGGTAGCTATAACATGATTTGATTTCATTCTATCTGTGGCCAAAGACCTTGAGCCTTCTTGGATGGGCACTACTAATATTAATCTATGGCATATCCCAAGGGGCTAACATTTTGGAGCTCTAAGCTTAGAATTGGGGATGAAGTACTGTCCCATGAGTGACAGAAAACTGAGCCAATCACGACAGAAAACTGAACCAATCAGGTGCAACGCTCTGTATTTTCTGCTGGCTAGCCCCACCATCCCAGAAAGCACTGAGCTCGGCTGTAACACCTGCATCTTGGAGCTGCCTTACTCAAGAAAGCAAAAAAGAGAACATGTTTGTATGAGGCTTTATTAACTCAATGACATTTTATTGATTTTTTTACATTGTTTGCAAACTGATATGTGACACGTATTAATGTCAAAATAACAAATTAAACAGACAAGCCCCACCCCCCCCCAAAAAAACCTGTTTTATTTTATGTATTTATTTGACCTAAAAGCTCTGCCCCACCTGCCCTGAATGACAATTCATTGTTTAGTGTTGTGTTGTGTAGTGGCTTTGCTGGCATGCATCCCACATGTTCTGTTTGTTTGCTCCACCAAGATGTCCATGCTAAAATCGCCACTGCTGTCTCTCCATTTCCATAACATGAAAATAGACACTACTATCAGTTCCTCTCTCCTCTGACTACAGACACGGAGAACGTCTCTGATGGTTTGATGGTAGTAGTGTGGTATCAGTAATGCTACAGTACAGTGGTTGTGTCTGTGGTGTGTCTGTGTTTGCTTTGTGGATTGAGGTAGCGGTTGCTCTATACAAACGCTGTGTAGCTAGCCACTACACCCCCCCCCGACCACCCATCTGATTCTCATTCTCGGTGGGCTCTGACACACAACGTCTGCCTGTTCTAATTGTCTGACATGTTATATCTCAGGAAAAGAGGAGGCAGGGGGGTCTCAGCGGGGGGCCAGAGCAGGGGCCAGGAAACACAGAAGGGGTAACTGTTTCACAGCACTCAGGTGAGAGGGAAGACACAGCCACGCTCACCTCTTTGTATTCACCATGACTAAAAGTGGAATTACAACTCAACGGCGGGCAGTCGAGGGGTTTGATGTATAGAAAAGTACTACTAGAGTACAGTGGAGGATATCAGCGGGAAAGATGGTGGCTGGTACAGCGTGAGGATGCATTCTATTTCTGGGGATTGTATGATGGGGTTGTATGGGTAACGTAGTTTTGTCGGATGACATTGATTCGTTGGATGCCTCAATATAAGTTCCCGATTCCCATTTTGTGTACTGTAAGTGGAATGTGTCTACTGGGAAAAAACAGAGCGATGCATAATATAATAAACATGCATGCAGAGAGAGGAGTTCATTCTCCCTGACATAGCTTGGTGGTCTTTAATATGTTCCATCCTTGTGGATGTTAAATCTTTCAGAGGCCAGATGGTTTGTAGACTGTGTTTTCGCTCCCAGCCTCACGGTACCCCTCATTTATACATTCATCCACATCTTGCCTTTTAATCCCAGTGGTGGGTCCAGCCTGACGGATGCCCTCCCAGGCTGGCAAGGAGGCGCAATTAGCGACTCCACGAGACAGAGGAGACTACTAGTGGGGTGGAATGAGCTGGGAGAGAATCCCCCTCTCTTTAACGCACTGCTAAACACAGTTATAGCCTACCGTGTACGCATCCCTTGGAGTTCTCTCAAATAACAACTTATTTTTTAAATATTCAAATGCTCTTTAAAAAATATATAAATAACCCCTCCACCCTGGAGCTTGGCAAATTTGAAAGATAAAATAAATAACTTGTTTTTTCGCCAGTAATGTTCAAAGTTTGAGGTGTTAGTATTTGGATATTTAATGTGAAACATTCCTTTTGGCTGGGCTCCTTATTTTCTTGTCTTAGATGGCGGTTGGTCTTTCTATCTGTAATGTTCTCCTGTGGAGGTCTGATCTGGTCATGTTGAGCCATGCTGTCTCAGTAGGAGACCAGTCTCTACTGTGCTCTACTCTGCTTTACTCTGCTCTACTCTACTCTGCTCTACTCTGTTCTACTTTGCTTTATGTTGCTTTACTTTGCTCTACTCTGCTCTACTACTGCTCTACTCTGCTCTACTACTGCTCTACTCTGCTATACTACTGCTCTACTCTGCTCAACTCTGCTATCCTCTGCTTTACTCTGCTTTACTACTGCTGTACTCTGCTCTACTACTGCTTTACTCTGCTCTACTACTGTGTTACTCTGCTTTACTCTGCTCTACTCTACTCTACTACTGCTCTGCTCTACTCTGCCTTACTTTGCTTACTCTGCTCTACTCTACTCTACTACTGCTCTGCTCTGCTTTACTCTGTTCTACTCTGCTCTACTCTGCTTTACTTTGCTTACTATGCTCTCCTCCTGCTTTACTCTGCTCTACTACCGTGTTACTCTGCTCTACTCTACTCTACTACTGCTCTACTCTGCTCTGCTCTACTCGGCTTTACTTGGCTTACTCTGCTCTCCTCCTGCTTTACTCTGCTCTACTCTGCTCTACTCTGCTTTACTCTGCTTTACTACTGCTGTACTCTGCTCTACTACTGCTTTACTCTGCTCTACTCTGCTCTACTACTGCTTTACTCTGCTCTACAATGGCTTTACTCTGCTCTACTCTGCTCTGCA
>NC_068446.1:30481150-30496150 GCF_023373465.1 Oncorhynchus keta | reverse complement strand
CTACCTCTAGTCCCTGCTCTCAGAGTCTGTATGTATATTATGGATGGGCAGCGATGGAGTCTGTCCGGGGTCACCACCTCAGTCTTCCCTGGCTGACTGTCGCTGTCACGCCCTGGCCATAGAGAGGCTTTATATTCTCTATTTTGGTTAGGCCAGGGTGTGACTAGGGTGGACATTCTATGTTCTTTTTTCTATGTTTTTGTATTTCTTTGTTTTGCCAGGTATGGTTCTCAATAAGGGACTGTCTGTCGTAGTCTCCGATTGAGAACCATACTCAGGTAGCTCTTGCCCACATGGGTTTTGTGGGTAGTTGTTTCCTGTTTGTGTTTTTTCACCTGACAGGACTGTTTCGTGTCGTTCACTCTCTTTGTTTTTTTTTGTCATTCAGTGTTCAGTTTATTTAGTTAAATGTACTATGAACACTTACCACGCTGCGTGTTGGTCCGATGATTCCTATTCCTCATCATCAGATGAAGAGGAGAGCCGTTACAGTAGCACTGCCTGGGGTTATGGTGCAGCTTCACACTGCACACCTGGTCCCTGCCAGCCCTAACTTAATGATTTCCAATGGCCACCAAGCATATCACTCTATCGTGATGCTTCTTTCCCCACGTCACATCAGCCCTGTCCCTCTCACTGAGGCTGTTGTTTTTCTGTCTGAGAGACTATGGTGGTATGTGGGTCTGTTTTGTTGTTATTATTCTGTGGAATTGTGTTGTTAGTTTTTTGGACACGCGCCACCACCATCTCTCACTGAGCAGGGCCTCGTTTGCATATTACAATCACAAACACTGCCCAAGTTGGATTCATTTGTTAATGTGTAACACATACAGCATTGAGAATAAATTAATAACAACCACAATGCCAACAAACAAAGGGGAACATGAACTCCATTTAAATGTGCTTCTATGTTCTTTAATGTAAGGCTTAACAAGAATCTGCTGGCCACGGGTGAAAGCTCTAACAACTTCCTAATTGGAATCCAAACACGTACAAATTGCCTGCGTTGCATTGCATATCAAGTGCAGAAGTCGGAGCATGATGAAATTGTTTGAAACACGACAAACAGCGATGTAACCCAGAGCAAGAGGCTGGTGGTGCTGATGCAGCAAAGGGAAGGCACGGTCTGGAGGATATGATTTTACCGCTGCATCATTTGATACCGATCTAAAACAACCCTTATCTCACGTTGATTTCTGGCGAAGAATCTCCTTCTCCACCTTCTCTATTTCTTATATAACCCTGTCTGATGAGTGGCTCCATTACATCAGCTGAGGTAGCTACAGAGAGACTGAGGTAGTTCCAGAGAGGCTGAGGAAGCTACATAAAGGCTAAGGTAGCTACAGAGAAGCTGAGATGTCTACAGAGAGGCTGAGGTGTCTACAGAGAGGCTGAGGTAGGTACAGAGAGGCTGAGGTACCTACAGAGAGGCTGAGGTGTCTACAGAGAGGCTGAGGTGTCTACAGAGAGGCTGAGGTGTCTAAAGAGAGGCTGAAGTAGGTACAGAGATGCTGAGGTGTCTACAGAGAGGCTGAGGTAGGTACAGAGAGGCTGAGGTACCTACAGAGAGGCTGAGGTGTCTACAGAGAGGCTGAGGTGTCTACAGAGAGGCTGAGGTAGGTACAGAGATGCTGAGGTGTCTACAGAGAGGCTGAGGTAGGTACAGAGAGGCTGAGGTACCTACAGAGAGGCTGAGGTGTCTACAGAGAGGCTGAGGTGTCTACAGAGAGGCTGAGGTGTCTAAAGAGAGGCTGAAGTAGGTACAGAGAGGCTGAGGTACCTACAGAGAGGCGGAGGTGTCTACAGAGAGACCGACGTAGCTACAGAGAGGCTGAGGAAGTTACATAAAGGCTAAGGTAGCTACAGAGAAGCTGAGATGTCTACAGAGAGGCTGAGGTGTCTACAGAGAGGCTGAGGTAGGTACAGAGAGGCTGAGGTACCTACGGAGAGGCTGAGGTGTCTACAGAGAGGCTGAGGTGTCTACAGAGAGGCTGAGGTAGGTACAGAGAGGCTGAGGTGTCTACAGAGAGGCTGAGGTGTCTACAGAGAGGCTGAGGTAGGTACAGAGATGCTGAAGTATCTACAGAGAGGCTGCAGTGCTGATCAGTCTAGAGAAACATATGGGGTCATTGGGGCAACTCTCTCTCCCTGGCTCTATTGTGTTGAGATGGTTTATAATTGAAGAGACTCTGCTCTCCCCTCCTCTCTCCTCTTCCCTCCTCCCACTGCTTCGACAGTAGCCATTTGCACGGTTATTTCCTGCCGACATGACCCTCCATTAATAGTGCAGGAGGGAACTTGTGTCTGATCCAGAAACCTTTGGCCCTAATCTGTGAAGTGTAGGTACTGCCTGCTAAGTGTAGCAGTCCTGCTGATGAACCGTTCCCCCTCTCTCTCCCTCTCTACCAGAATCAGCACTTATTCTAAGAGCCTACTACTACCCATTCCTACTGTCACACACACACACACACACACACACACACACACACACACACACACACACACACACACACACACACACACACACACACACACACACACACACACACACACACACACACACACACACACACACACACACACACACACACACACACACACACACACACACACACACACACACACACACACACACATCAACCTAACGTACACACAGCCTAACGTACACACACACCCCACAGTGTCTCTCACTCCAACCCTCTCTATTCCATCTCTGTGCCTCAGAGGCGCCTGCCCCAGTGTAATGAAAAAGTGTGAACTTCCCCTCTCTGTGGGATTTACTTCACCAAAAGTGTGAAGGTAGCAGAAACACAGCAAGCCCTGGCACAGGTCTCTACTCGCTGCCTGCCCACTCCCTCACACTTCATTTGCACTCTGTGCAAAATGTCATCGCCGAAGGTAGATTACTTGCTTACTTCATTTACTGCTGCAAGGGCTTAGGGGAAATGATAGGCTTTCTGAGGGGCTGGAGCCCGAAATGCACCTCATCAGCACTGATACAATGTGATTATTACCTGAATCAGTGCCAGGCGTTGCGGAGCTCTGTGGCGCAGATTGACTATGAGGGGTAATCAGGGCTAGTCTCAAAGCAGTCCTTACTGCTCTTAATCACACCCACTTCTCACACCCCTGATCCCAGATCAGCGCAAACATTTTGGGAATCGTAAATTTGCTTAAGGTGTGGAAATGCTGAACCGAAAGATAAGGCGAACAAATTCTACAGCGGCAAGAGAAAGTATGTGAACCCTTTGGAATTACCTGGATTTCTGCATAAATTAGTCATACAATTTGATCTGCTCTTCATCTTTGTCACAACAATAGACAAACATAGTGTGCTTAAACTAATAACACACAAATTATTGTATTTTTCTTGTCTATATTGAATACATCATTTAAACATTCACAGTGTAGGTTGGATAAAGTATGTGAACCCCTAGGCTAATGACTTCTTCAAAAGCTAATTGGAATCAGGAGCTAACCTGGAGTCCAATCAATGAGACGAGATTGGAGATGTTGGTTAGAGCTGCCCTGTCCTATAAAAACACTCACAAAATTTGAGTTTGTTATTCACAAGAAGCATTGCCTGACGTGAACCATGCCTCGAACAAAAGAGATCTCAGAAGACCTAAGGTTAAGAATTGTTGACCTGCATAAAGCTGGAAAGGGTTACAAAAGTATCCCTAAAAGCCTTGATGTTCATCAGTCCAGGGTAAGACAAATTGTCTATAAATAGAGAAAGTTCAGCACTGTTGCTCCCTAGGAGCAAAGATGACTGCAAGAGCAAAGCGCAGAATACTCAATGAGATTAAAAATAATCCTAGAGTGTCAGCTAAAGACTTACAGAAATCTCTGGAACATGTTAACATCTCTGTTGATGATTGTACGATATGTAAAACACTAAACAAGAATGGTGTTTATGAGAGGACACCACGGAAAAAGCCACTGTTGTCCAAAAAAAACATTGCTGCACGTCTGAAGTTTCGCAAAAGAGCACCTGGATGTTCCACAGCACTTCTGGCAAAATATTCTGTGGACAGATTATACTAAAGTGTTCAGAAGGAACACACAACACTCTATGCGGAGAAAAAAAGGCACAGCACACCAACATCAAAACCTCATCCCAACTGTAAAGTCTGGTGGAGGGAGCATCATGGTTTGGGGCTGCTTTACTGCCTCATGGTCTGGACAGCTTGCTATCATTGACGGGAAAATTAATTCCCAAGTTTATCAAGAAATTTTGCAGGAAAATGTAAGGCTATCTGTCCGCCAATTGAAGCTCAACAGAAGTTGGGTGATGCAACAGGACAATGACCCAAAATACAGAAGTAAATCAACAATAGAATGGCTTCAACAGAAGAAAATAGTCCTTCTGGAGTTGCCCAGTCCTGACCTGAACCTGATTTAAAATGCTGTGGCATGACCTCGAGAGCGGTTCACGCCAGACATCCTAAGAATATTGCTGAACTGAAACAGTTTTGTAAAGATGAATGGTCCAAAATTCCTCTTGACCGTTGTGCAGATCAGATTCTCAAAAACATTTGGTTGAGGTTATTGCTGCCAAAGGAGGGTCAACCAGTTATTAAATCCAAGGGTTCACATATTTTTCCACCCTACACAGTGAATGTTTACAAGGTGTGTTCAATAAAGTCATGAAAACATATAATTGTTTGTGTGTTATTAGTTTAAGCCGAATGTGTTTGTCTATTGTTGTGACTTAGATGAAGATCAGATCAAATTTGATGACCAATTTATGCAGAAATCCAGGCAATTCCAAAGGGTTCAAATACCTTTTCTTGCCACTGTATATTTACAGGTTAAATAGACAAACAATAGACAGACGTGCATATGGGGAGACAGACGCATTCCTCTTGAGAGGTTCCTAGCAATCTGCCCCATTCCCAAGACAAGACACGGGCTTAATAGGCTGCTAGAACTTGGAACATATCAACAGCCAACCATCCAGCCACTGCTCAGGGAGAACAAAAGGGAAGAGGTGGGGGTACTTTCCAAAGTGCTCTCATTCATTGTTCCGACAACAATATTTTCCCTGCCCCAGCCTAATTACCTTGTAATGAGTGCTGTAATATAAGCAGACCTCTAGCATAACCTGTAAACCTTAATTAAGCCAGGCACCTTAAAGGGAGCTGCATGCGGCTGGGCCTCCATCCTCTGACAGTGCACCCTCCTGCACTATAAATGGGAGGCCTTCAGGTGCATTTCAACAGTATCAAGATGCTTCCTCTCCTTGTCTCTTTATCTTCCATCTGCTCTAATATGAAAGACCTGGATAAGTGAAGGCAGGCAACTTGGCAGGCACCATATTGCTTTCACCTGCATTCCCATGTCAGTACAAATGAAGGTCAGGTGAGACAAGGACAGGAAAAACACTCAAGACAATTGAGATGCTTCCTGCTATTCATGGCACTATAATGGCCTGGAGTCTGGACACTGGTCTCCACTGTGACCCCTGGCCAGGAGACCCAGGCCATTGATTTGTTATTTTACTCACTTATCATAGACAACAGCCCTTGAGCATGACTTATATACAGTCACAGATCCATAGGAAATATATCCTGAAGAACACACTACATGTCTTTGTGGACCAAAACAGTTGTGTGTTTCTGTGCAATTGTTTGTGTGTGTGTGTGTGTGTGTGTGTGTGTGTGTGTGTGTGTGTGTGTGTGTGTGTGTGTGTGTGTGTGTGTGTGTGTGTGTGTGTGTGTGTGTGTGTGTGTGTGTGTGTGTGTGTGTGTGTGTGTGTGTGTACAGTAAAGATTTTGTGTGTGTACAGTGAGGGTCTTGGCTAGGGCTGTGGTGTTCATTACATTTTATCAGACGGTTCTTGTCATGCAAATGACTGCCGGAATCACAGTAATTGACCGATAATTAATATAAACATGTTCAGCATCTCCAGGCCTCCACACATACAAGCAACTGATGTGCCTTTGGAACATCTACAATTTAATACAGTCTAATAAATACATTTAATATACACCACCACAACAAATCCATGATGTATTTTAGGCAGGTTTAAAGAAACATTATGATATGAAGGAAAGGTATTTCAGAATAACAGAATATGAGTGGGCCAGATGTGCAGTATGTTAACGGGAACAGGGACAGGGACAGGGACAGGGACAGGGACAGGGACAGGGGTAGGGGTAGGGACAGGAACAGGGACAGGGACAGGAACAGGGGTAGGGACAGGAACAGGGACAGGAACAGGGGTAGGGACAGGAACAGGGACAGGGACAGGAACAGGGACAGGAACAGGGGTAGGGACAGGGACAGGGACAGGGACAGGGACAGGGACAGGGACAGGAACAGGGACAGGGACAGGAACAGGGACACGGACAGGTGTAGGGACAGGAACAGGAACTAGGACAGGAACAGGAACAGGGGTAGGGACAGGAACAGGAACAGGGACAGGAACAGGAACAGGGGTAGGGACAGGGGTAGGAACAGGAACAGGAACAGGGACAGGAACAGGAACAGGGGTAGGGACAGGAACACGGACAGGGACAGGGACGGAACAGGGGTAGGGACAGGGGTAGGAACAGGAACAGGGTTAGGGACAGGAACACGGACAGGGACGGAACAGGGGTAGGGACAGGGGTAGGGACAGGAACAGGGACAGGAACAGGGACACGGACAGGTGTAGGGACAGGAACAGGAACAGGAACAGGAACAGGGACATGGACAGGGACAGGGACAGGAACAGGGACAGGAACAGGGGTAGGGACAGGAACAGGGGTAGGGACAGGAACAGGGGTAGGGACAGGAACAGGGGTAGGGACAGGAACAGGGACATGGACAGGTGTAGGGACAGGAACAGGAACAGGGGTAGGGACAGGGACAGGGACAGGGACAGAAACATTTTTTTTTTAACCTTTATTTAACTAGGCAAGATCAGTTAAGAACAAATTCTTATTTTCAATGACGGCCTAGGAACAGTGGGTTAACTGCCTGTTCAGGGGCAGAACGACAGATTTGTACCTTGTCAGCTCGGGGGTTTGAACTTGCAACCTTCCGGTTACTAGTCCAACGCTCTAACCACCAGGCTACCCTGCCGCCCCAGGGTATGGGGCGGCAGGAACAGGAACAGGAACAGGAACAGGAACAGGGACAGGGACAGGGACGGAACAGGAACAAGGGCAAGGACAGGAACAGAAACAGGGGTAGGGACAGGAACAGGGACGGGAACAGGGACAGAAACAGGGACAGAGACAGGAACAGGGACAGGAACAGGAACAGAAACAGAAACAGGGACAGGAACAGGGACAGGAACAGAAACAGAAACAAGGGGAGGGACAGGAACAGGGACAGGAACAGAAACAGAAACAGAAACAGAAACAAGGGGAGGGACAGGGACAAGGGCGGGGACGGGGACAGGAACAGGGATGGGGACAAGAACAGGGATGGGGACAGGAACAGGGACGGGGACAGGAACAGAAACAGGGACAGGGACAAGGGCAGGGACAGAGACAAGGGCAGGGACAGGGACAGGGACAAGGAAAGGGGCAGGGACAGGGACAGGGACAAGGGCAGGGACAGGGACAAGGACAGGGACAAGGGCAGGGACAAGGACAGGGACAGGGACAGGGACAAGGGCAGGGACAAGGACAGGGACAGGGACAAGGACAGGGACAAGGAGAGGGACAAGGGCAGGGACAAGGGCAGGGACAGGGACAAGGGCAGGGACAGGGACAAGGGAAGGTACAGGGACAGGGACAGGGACAGGGACAAGGGCAGGGACAGGGACAAGGGCAGGGACAAAGACAGGGACAAGGGCAGGGACAGGGACAAGGGAAGGGACAGGGACTGGGACAGGGACAAGGGAAGGGACAGGGGAAAAAAAGACATGTCATCTGTATGCACTGGAATAGTGAATGGAGGTCGCTTCCAGGTGGTTCATTTTTCAATCATGCAGGGTAGGCTACTCCGGTTTTATAAATATAGTAGCAGCTGGGATCCTCCTGTTTGTAGTGGTAACCATCAAAACTCTGCTTTCAGACGGGATTGCATATAGAAATTCCTGGGCTTATAAGAACATATATATTTCCATCCACACATCAAACACAGTTTGAGGAGAATGCAGCCTCTTGCTGTGCAAAAGATGACATTATACCCAAACTCTGTGTGCCATGGGCTCTCCAATCCTGTTCCTGCAGCTACCCAGTGCTTCATTTGGGAAACCAAGTGAAATATGTTCAGGAATATTGATAGTAACATGTTTTCACAACTGAACATATTTCACTATTGACAGCTCCTCTCTCTGCACGCTTGAGAACAGAATGAAGGAAAGAGAGGAGATGGAAACTCCCGGTGGTGAGATATTCTGTAGCTAAAGGTAATGTGTCAGCCTATTCATTATGAAAACATAAAATAAATGCCCTATTACTAGGCTATTCAAAATCAAATTCACTTTAATTGTAGGCTAACTCCGTAATCCGCCCTGCACAATCAATGAACCAATACACCAATTATGTACCAAAGACATCTTAAATCTTTCGTTGGGTAATACACAGTAGGCTATTAGGCTATGTTTTGTATAAGGGCACAATAATTATTTTTATTCAGGGTTTTTTGGGGCTTGGGCTCATATATAGGCCTCTGCTTATTTACAAGCTCTGAGTGTCTTGAATGAATCATCACTTTACAAAGTGTTGTCCATTTCATTCTGTTTGGCTTTGAAACAACGTTCACAACGACCATGTTTTTCACTCAGTTTCAACCTGTTGTTGAACTTCTTTCTTCAAATTGATCTATCGAGGTGAGTTTTAAAATGATGATACTGTTTTGATGATACGTGTTTGAGGATTGTATTTGCATTGATGTCAGAGTGGTTTAAGGGATAGTAGAGCCCTGAGTACCAGGCCATTAGGACCTGATGGAGGGACAACAGAGCCCTGAGTACCAGGCCATTAGGACCTGATGGAGGGACAACAGAGCCCTGAGTACCAGGCCATTAGGACCTGATGGAGGGACAACAGAGCCCTGAGTACCAGGCCATTAGGACCTGATGGAGGAACAACAGAGCCCTGAGTATCAGGCCATTGGGACCTGATGGAGGGACAACAGAGCCCTGAGTACCAGGCCATTAGAACCTGATGGTCATTAGTAAGTTGGGTCCTACAAGTCCAGAGTGCAAATGAGGAGATTACCGTGACTCAAAGGTCACGTGGAATTTGACTGCAGTCATGATTCATACCGTCGCCGCAACAGTCCTCTCGGTCGGTGTGCATAATGAGGGTGAGGAATGCTGTTAAACCTAATGATTCGTTCTGAAAGACTGTGTTTGAGGGATCAATACAGAAAAGGGGATGAGAAATAGGCCTTGACAAAATCACAAGTGATACCACGGTAGTCTATTTTGTAGTTGGTTATAAGGTTGAAGGTTATCTTGGACACACCACTAACTATAATACAACACTACTGTACAGTCTTCTAGGGTCAATACTGTGGTGGGAAGTTGGCACCTACAGTGGATGCAGCTGTCCTGTATGTGTGGACTGACTGAGTGGTCTGCATTCCTGATGATGATGCTAAATTGACGGCATTAATTGATGGGGTTTCAGGGTGCAGTAAATACTGTGTATGTTCACAGTGCTGCGGGGCAGAAGACTGACAGAGGAACATGGTTTCGACTCATCAGATGGAGGGCAATGGGAGTTTAACTGCCAAGTCCCCCCCTTAGCCCACAACTCAGGGGTTTACAGGGAAATCAATTAGAAGTTTTTGGTTAGTCCCAGTCAAGGTCAGCATCTCTTCCTCTTCCTGTTCTACAGCAGCCCTCTGGAAAAACACTAACATGCTCTCACCATATATACTGCATAGGCTATACACTCTTAGAAAAAAGGTTTTCAAAAGGATTCTTCGGCCGTCCCCATAGGATAACCCTATTTGGTTCCAGGTAGTAACCTTTTAGGTAAGGGTTCTACATGGAACCCAAAATAGTTGTACCTGGAACAAAAAGGGTTCTACTTGGAACCAAAAAAGGATTCTTTAAAGGGTTCTCCTACGGGGACAGCCGAATAACTCTTTTAGGTTCTATAAGAGGAAACTACACTGGAAAATACTATAGGATAAAAGCAAACATTGAGTTCTCTGATAGTTAGCCACACTGGCATTGTTGATATGATATCCATAATACCAGGCCATTGGGACCTGTTTAAAAAAGCGGCAGAAGTTGAACCTAGAGTCAGATCAGTTGATCACAGTAAATTCACAGTCAAAGATTGGCAGTTCCAAACTAACTAGGTCTGAGAGACAGAACTGCTTTTGAGGTCCTTTGATTTTACAAATTGAAAGGTGTCTTTAAAGATGAAGCTTCAAAGCTCCAAGGCTGGCGCAGGATGGAGTGGTAAAGAGAGGGATGAGATGAAAAAATCCACCCACCCATCTCCATCCATGCAAACACAGCACTTTATTTCACAGTGCCCATTCAGGCAGCATTTGGAAAAAAACACTAATTGCACATTTCCAGATTCCATACTTAACAGGCTCTAACAAATAAACCTTGCAGTACGCTCCTGTTTTTGGAATAGCAATTGTGTGCTTTGAGGCGCAAAGCACATTTCTCAAATACACACAGATTGTCAATTATGTGCTTCATGCCAAAAATGACAGATTTTTTTCTCTCTCCCTCAGCTTTTTCTTCCTCTCACCACTGGACTGAAGTGGAATGATAATGATCATTAACACAGGTGGTCTTGCAAATGAGCAGGTGCCACCGTCGTGTTCATTGTATAGATAGATGTATATCCTGGTGAAGGTTGTGGCCAGCGTTACGCTTCCAAAAATGTAGTGTCCTTCAAAGCTGGCCGCTGGCACGGTGAAAGAAAGAGAACATTCTTAGTGCATCAGGTAAAGAGCTACAAACTCGAAAGGTTGTGGAGACAAGAATCTGCCAAACATACAGGCTAAATATTTTTCCAAGCCATCGTTATCACTATGAGTAGAAAAAATGGAAACGCTGCCATTTTGGAAATTACTATAAGAAGTACATCACCAGAATCGCAGTGAAAAAACTCAGTCATGGGTCCTTATTTAATCGAAGGATTTTAAAAGCCATCTGCTACAGTTATTGTTTCTACACTGCATGGAGACAGTATACTTTATGTCATATACATCTGTACCTTCTGCAAATGTTGATACCCTACTTCAAACACTGAAGTGAGGCATCTCTAACACTACTACATTCTGCAGTCATTGACAACATGATCGTCGAGGAGGCCTACCTATCTTTTATATTATTTATTTTTATGAACCTTTATTAAACTAGGAAAGCCAGTTAAGAACACATTCTTATTTACAATGACGGCCTACCAAAAGGCAAAAGGCAAAAGGCTTTTAACAGAATGTGACTGGCAGAACAGATGTTGTATGTGGAGGATGAGGGCTGGAGTAGATATCTCAGATATCTCAGTGAGGCCTAAGAGGGTTTTATAAATAAGCATCAACCAGTGGGTCTTGCGACGGGTATACAGAGATGACCAGTTTACAGAGGAGTGCAGTGATGTGTCCTATAAGGAGAATTGCTGGCAAATCTGATGGCCGAATGGTAAAGATTATCTAGCTGCTCGAGAGCACCCTTACTTGCCTATCTATAAATTATGTCTCTGTAATCTAGCATGGGAAAGATGGTCATCTGAATCAGGGTTAGTTTGGCAGCTGGGGTGAAAGAGGAGCAATTATGATAGAAGAAACCATGTCTAGATCTAACTTAAGCCTGCAGCTTTGAAAATGTTCTGAGAGAAGGACAGTGTACCATCTAGCCATACTCCCAAGTACTTGTATGAGGCTCTAAAGTTTAGAGCCTAAACCCTCAAGGTAGTAATCACACATGTGGGGAGAGGGAAATTGTTCTTACCAAACCACATGACCTTTGTTTTGGAGGTGTTCAGAACAAGGTTAAGGGTAAAGAAAGCTTGTAAGAACACTAAGAAAGCTTTGTCGTATAGCATTTAACATTAAATCTGGGGAGGGGCCAGCTGCGTTTAAGACTGTATCATCTGCATATAAATGGATGAGAGAACTTCCTACTGCCTGAGCTATGTTGTTGATGTAAATTGAGAAGAGGGTGAGGCCTAGGATCGAGCCTTGGGGTACTCCCTTGGTGACAGGCAGTGGCCTAGACAGCAGATTTTCTGACTTTATACACTGCACTCTTTGAGCGAGGTAGTTAGCAAACCAGAAAGGAGAGACAGGTTAAAAAGGTCAGAGATAGGCTTGGCGATGATAGGGGCAGCAACCTCAAAGAAGAAAGGGTGTAAACCATCTGAACCAGATGGTGTTTTGGGGTCAAGTTTAAGGAGCTCCTTTAGCACCTCAAGACTAAGTCACTGCCTGCAGGGAGAAACTTTGTAGTGGGCCATCCCGGATCCGGGATCGTGAATACAGCCTCAAGCTCATTACCATAACGCAACGTTAACTATTCATGAAAATCACAAATGAAATTAAATCAATATGCTAGCTATCAAGCTTAGATTTTTGTTAACAACACTGTCATCTCAGATTTTCAAAATATGCTTCGCAACCATAGCAAAACAAGCATTTGTATAACAGTATTGATAGCTAGCGTAGCATTTAGCGTTAGCATTCAGCAGGCAACATTTTCACAAAAACCAGAAAAGCATTCAAATAAAATCATTTACCTTTGAAGAACTTCGGATGTTTTCAATGAGGAGACTCTCAGTTAGATAGCAAATGTTCAGTTTTTCCTGAAAGATTATTTGTTTAGGACAAATTGCTCCGTTTTCTGCGTCACGTTTAGCTACGAAAAACACCTGTATCCAGGATTGTGTAAATCTATCCGCAAGCTCATTAGCATAACGCAACGTTAACTATTCATGAAAATCGCAAATGAAATGAAATAAATCTATTTGCTCTCAAGCTTAGCCTTTTGTTAACAACACTGTCATCTCAGATTTTCAAAAATATGCTTCTCAACCATAGCAAAACAAGCATTTGTGTAACAGTATTGATAGCCTAGCATGGGATTATGCCTGACATTCAGCATGCAACATTTTCACTAAAACCAGAAAAACATTCAAATAAAATCATTTACCTTTGAAGAACTTCAGATGTTTTCAATGAGGATACTCTCAGTTAGATAGCAAATGTTCAGTTTTTACAATAATATTATTTGTGTTGACAAATCGCTCTGTTTTCTTCATCACGTTTGGGTAAGAAAGTAAACGAAAATTAAGTCATTAAAATGCGAACTTTTTTCCAAATTAACTCCATAATATCGACAGAAACATGGCAAACCGATGTTTAGAATCAATCCTCAAGGTGTTTTTCACATATCTATCGACAATAAATCCATCGTGGCAGTTGACTTTCTCTTCTGAAGAAATGGAACGTGCATGGACCTAAAGATTACGCAATAATTTCGACACAGGACACCGGGCGGACACCTGGTAAATGTAGTCTCTTATGGTCAATCTTCCAATGATATGCCTACGAATACGTCACAATGCTGCAGACACCTTGGAGAAACGACACAAAAGGCAGGCTCATTCCTGGCGCATTCACAGCCATATAAGGAGACATTGGAACACAGCGCCTTCAGAATCTGGGGCATTTCCTGTATGAAACGTCATCTTGGTTTCGCCTGTAGCATTAGTTCTGGGGCACTCACAGTGCAGTTTTGGAAACGTCCGAGTTTTTTCTTTCCAAATCTGCCAATTACATGCATAGTCGAGCATCTTTTCATGACAAAATATCTTGTTTAAAACGGGAACGTTTTTTTATCCAAAAATTAAAAGAGCGCCCCCTTACCTCTAAGAAGTTAAGGAACATGGGCAGCTGTGAGGGGGAGGGTTTATTCTCTAGGTCTTTAACCGTTTTCCAGAACTTCTTGGGGTTAGAACCACAGAGAGAACTGCTCCTTAAAGTAACTAACTTTGGCCTTCCTGAATGCAGTTATTTATCATTTGCCTGAATGAGAGCCAGTCAGTCTGAGTATGCGTATGCCGAGCCTTTCGCCAAATGCAATTCTTGAGGTGGAGTAACTTTGCAAGATCACAGTCGAAACCAGGGGCTGAACCTGTTTTTAATTATCATTTTCTTTATGGGGGCGTGTGTGTTAACAATACCACAAAAAAAATCTAAAAAGAAGGTCCACACGTCTTCGACAGAGGGGATCAAGCTGATTCTATACCATTTTACAGAGGCCAGTTCATGAAGGAAGGCTTGCTCATAAACGTTTTTTAGCAAGCGTCTATGACAAATCAGGACAGAGCAGCCATTACGAACACAGGCTGTAAAACAGTGATCACGAAGGTCATTACAGAAAACAACAGACTGATACCTATCAGGATAATTCGTGAGGATAACATCGAGGAGATTAGCCTTTTCTGGGTGTATAGAGTCATACCATGTGGGATTGGTAATAATCTGAGAAAGATTTAGGGAGTCCCATTGCTTTAGGACTTGATCAGGTGGTTTAAGCATGGCCCAGTTTAGGTCACCTAGCAGGACAAATTCAGACTTAGTGTAAGGGGCCAGGAGAGAGCTTAGGGCAGGTAGGGTACAGGCCGGTGCTGATGGAGGACGATAGCACCCAGCAGCAGTCAACAAAGAGCTATTTGAAAGTTGAATGCTTAAAACCAGCAAATCAAATTGTTTGGGGACAGACTTGGTGGAGACAACCGAGCACTGAAGGTGATCCTTAGTAAAGATTTGCACTCCCCCACCTTTGGAAGATCTGTCTTGCCGAAAAAGGTTATAACCAGAAAGGTTAACATCAGTATTCAAAACACTCTTCCTTAACCACATCTCAGTAATGACCAACAGATCTGGATTGGAGCTGTGAACCCACACTTTCAATTGATCCATTTTAGGTAATAAGCTTCCAATGTTAATGTGCAGAAAACCCAGGCTTTTACGAGAGCAGAAATCAGTGAAGCAGATATCAGAGCACTATCTGGCAGAGGAGCGTTTAGAGCATTACCAGTCCTCCATTGGATGGAGTGATGAGGAAATAAGAAAAAA